>NC_070639.1:18679842-18964842 GCF_947347685.1 Pleuronectes platessa
GATAGTCTCCTCTTCCTCACATCTCCAGTCACACTTGGCGACTCATCATGTCCGCTTCTCTCCTCCCCTGTCCTGCTCGTAAAAATTATGCAAGCATATGCCAACTATCTCTCTGAATCTCATTTTCTTGATGTGATAATTTGACTATTATTTTCAATCTCTTTGATATGATATTAACAGATCCATCCAATTATGTGAGCACACAAACCAATATCAGATTAAACTAAAATGAAAACTCTCTGCTCTGTAACATGTAAACAGGAATATGAATGGGATATGTTGTAGCAACTCATTTAAAAATCAGAAATAAATAATAATAATATCGTATACAGAATGAGGTTAATTGTCAGTATATTGCTGTCCATGTAAACGTCATCACAGACTGGTGTACCGTGGAAAAAGTCTTACTTTAGAGGATTTACATATTGAACTGGCATATTGTATTTCTATACTGTAGCTATAAACATATGTAAATTACTAGCTCGTCTTCAAGAGCCGCCTTCTTCATTATCCTGCTCTTTCGCTGCTGCAGCAACAGGAGCTCAAGCTTTTCTCCACCTATAGCTTTGCCTGCACCTTATTCCCTTCATCCTTTCTCTTATTGAAAGAAGCTTCCCATATCCACACACTTTAAGTCTAGCATCAGAGCCTTTGATATCCAGCAGTGTTGTGCAGTAACAAAATGCTTCCACAACATACATGATGCATGTTGTGTTTGTGTCTATTTATAACACATTCAGATTGGGGGAGCCGTCTTGCACATCCAGGCCTGACAACACTTCCTTTAGCTGTTTTTGTCAAATGTTGCCAGATATGAAACAACAGCATGTTGCACCTGTCTGTGCAGTATCTCCCTATGTTCAGGTGTGTGTGTGTGTGTGGTTATATGAACATAAACAGCCCCTCAGATAGAAACAATCATACAGTAATTCAAATGTAATATAAATGCAAAGATGGACACAGCAGCAAACATACAAACATGTCTCTCCCCCCCACTTCCTCTGGACCCACGTACTGTCTGCAGCTTTGATTCTAATGACCCCACTACACTCAGCAGGGAGAGAGGCTTATCCAGGCTCATTCATTCGTTTTCATACTTCCAATCTCTCACACAGCATTCTCACCCTGTGCTCATTTGTGTGCTGTTCTCTGTGTCTGTTTGTTTGTGTGTGTGTGTGTGTGTGTGTGTGTGTGTGTGTATGTGTGTGTGGTGAGCACATAGTGCTTATTAGATCAGGCCCAGCCTCAGTGATGAATCAAAGTCCCCGAATCCTTTTGCTTTCAGTGTGCTAAACAATCACACAGTGGAAATCTTGAGTCACTCTATTCATGAGCGAAAACACTGGAATAAGACATCAGAGGTAGTTTTTGATATCATAGTCCTGCTTGCATGCTACTAACACACCCTACATGTTATATATGTTCAATTTCTATCTTTAACATGGAGGCCAAGCATTCAATTCTGTGGCGTCTCAAATCCCCTGTTAATGAAAGAATGAGAGTGTATTTTTCCTTGTATTCTCTGTTGATGAAATGAGCTCCAGGAGCCAGCACATTTTCATTTGGACCCTCTGTCATGGTAGTTTTCAACATTCTTTAAATGACCAGCCTGTGTTTTCAGACCAACAGGTAATGCACATCATTTTGCCTGAGAATTTTCACACAATGTGAAGTCCCATCGTTTTTGTCCTGTTCGGGTCAAACACCTTTTATGAATCCAACCGTAATGTGGTTTTTGAAATGGCGAAGCTTCTCCTCCTTATTCCATAATCATTTAGTTAAGTTGAGGTATGAGTGGTACAGAAATAAAGGCCTGAGCACATTTCCAGAGATCTATAAATCTTTTCTTACTGCACCCTCCCCCCTTTTCTTCTACTGCCAGCTTTAAAAGCCAATGTTACCTCGTGGCACTTAACCATTCATCCTATGTATAATTCGTGTCACATTTACAGCAGAAGTAAGGCCACGACCTCTACAAATCTCTACTAAGGGTTTCTTCCAGTATATACAGGACCTGACAGTGTGATTGTCCCGACCTTGACCCTGAATTTGACAGGGATGCATTTGGGAAACATAAAATATTCACAGAACCTACTTTGCACCATCTAAGTTTGCATGTGATGCACAGACGCTGAGACCTTTGCGCATGCCTTTGCCATTTGAGGGCAGCTGGCATCTTTCCCACATGGTGTAGAACTCGCTGCCAGTGTCTCACTTCTGGAACGAAGAAGCTGTAAAATGATCAGAGATCTTATCTTACACTTGACATCTGGAAACACTAGAGAAGGATCCTGTTAGCTGGCGTAACAGCTGCTTGGAAGAGGGGTTGTTCTCGCTGCAAGCCGCCATATTGTCGCTCTATTAGGCAATGGATTATTTACTTCTTGCACATAGGATGTCTGGAGCTTTTCCACTGTCTGTGTGAATGGTGCAGACAAACAAACGGTCAGTGCTTGATATGCAGCTGTATCCATAACTTAATTTTTGTAAATATTACTGTGTGACGTATCCTGTTAATCAGGGGTGGGGAACCTTTTCCAATGAAATTCCATGATGCATTGGCTGGGACGGCTGTGGTGAGGCATCTGAGCTCAGATGATGATGATGATGATAGTCACAGCTGGTTTAAGCCAACAAGTCGCTATAACATAAAAACAAGTCCTCAACTTTGGAAGAGCCAAACATAGCTTCCAAAGACAGAGATTACTCCTTTCTATCAAATACTGCAGTAATCTTGTTCATGCGTAACAGCTGTTATGTCATTCCTGAAGCTTAATTAACATTTTTTTCCTCATATCAGGTTCCATAATAAACCAGCTACATAACACCATTAAGGACTAAATATTCAAATTTTACATATCTTATTCAGGACTGATGTTTTTTAATGTAACAGATAAAACCAAGATGTTTGAAACCTCAACCAAATGACTGGAGGCTACAGCCTACGCCGACCGTAGAGGACACATCTATTCGCTCCTGCATGTTTGAACATGGTACATGTATTGGATTGAAACGAATCCTGAATTTGCATTTCGAAATTTCATGGAACACAAAAGAACACCCTGGACCCGAGGTAGACCCGATGGGCATCCAAACAAAAACGGATAAATCCTTGGGTGGAAAATAGAGCCAAGAATGTGTCTGATAAGAAATGAATGACGTCGTGCTGTGTTGTGTAACCACTGTGTGTGTTTCCAACTGGTTTCACACATTCAGAACCCCCCCCTGATCTCCTCTCCCCTTAACGTCTTCACTCCTACCCACGTTCAGCTATGCCTCTTTATTCGTTTTTATTTTTCGGGTTAGCTCCCGTCAAGATCAAAGGAATTTTAGATCAACCTCAAAATATCTCCCTTCAAACAGAGATCGGTGGAAGCCACGTGTAACTCTGTTGGTTTTTCGGGAGAATCTGAGTCCGTAGAGGAAATTGAACTGGATGAATGTGACTGGAATTTTCTACTTTCCTCTGCACTACTGTCTCTCATCCTGACATTTAGCCTTGGGGAGAAGTAGCTCATACACCTGAGTGATGCAGAGGGAGAATTTGTATGCACACAGGGAAGATCCAACACACACTAAGGCGAACTGTATGGATGATGTGTTCACAAAGCTCCCTCTGCACACCTATTAGGAGCGATAAACACATCTTAGCTTCTCACTGGGTTCACAGATCCTGGATGCCTGGGTGCTATTTATGTACAAATGTCTTTCATTTATAAAGCACTTGCTCCACCATCAGCAGTTGAGAGAGTTATGGGCAGATATGCAGAGTCCTTCAACCGGCAGAGGACAGTTAGCTAGTTAAGGGTTGATTTGCCATCATTGTCATGGCAACACTGAAACACTCCCGTTTGAATTTTTAATATTGGTCACACACACACATGTCGGTCAGATTCACTCAGAGACACACAGGCCTGGATTCAATATGTCACAGTTGTCCTTTTGTCAGGTTTTTGGTTTCAATTATATAATTTTAAATGTAACATGAATACTCTGGCTTAAAATGAATATGTTTACATTCATTTGACCGGATAATTCAAATAAGTAAAATAATAATTACATTTTCTTTTTGCATTTCAAGTAAAGTAAGGTTTGCATGTAAAAATAAACTAAAGAGCTTAAAAAAAGGCATCTTAAAATATAGTGACTCATTTTAGGGAAAAAATTTGAGTTTCCCCTTTTCTTATTTTGTCTTAACAACATTTTAGATAAACAATCCCAACAAATATTAACAACTTAACAGCTTTACCTTTTCTCTTTCTTCCCACTTCCTCTTGTTCACTGAGAGAAGTGAACTGTACCGTGTGCTGCCAGGAGTTACTACCGTAAAGACCAACAAGATGCGCAGCTTAAAATACGACTACCGTAAATATAAAAAAAAGTGGCGCATGTTAGAATAGAATCCACAGTCAATAGTCACGTTCCTGCAGCGTGTGGTTCAAGTCTCGCGATAGTTTCCCAACCCGCCGTCCTTTCTGCTCGCGGAGCCCAGACTGAAGTGTGAAATGATCCACTGGTCAAAGTTTTGCTGCCAACGAAGGAAAACAAAACCCTTTCTTGAAAATAACTGTTTTTTGAACTACTTCATCACTAATATGGTGCAGAGAGTAAAAGTTATAGGTAGGCTGAGTGTTAAATGTAGGCTTAACGTTTGGTAAAACTAAAAGAGCTAAGCTAAGCTAACAATAGCTCACACCTGCACCTTGATGACAACAACTCGCTCAATGACATCTGCAGAGAAATATAAAGGTTAGTGACGCATCACGTTTCAACATCATTAGAAATAACAGTGAGTACAATAATATTATTTTTTTAAATTTAATTAATTACCAGTTGCCACTTTGGGAAGACCACTTTTTCCATAACATCTAAGTGTGGCTCCGTGTTTGTGGTCATATCCAACTAGAAAAAATTATGACTTTATACTCAAAAATAAAATACATATGGGAAACTTGGGCCAGATTATCTGACATGTCACTGAAGGACAAGTAAATAACTGATGATGGCTGTGTTCCATGTTCCTGTGTGAGGTGTCATGCTCAATACCAGAATCCTTCCTGAAACTACTGATTTTATTATGGATTCAAATTGTGACAAATTACTGTCAAAATGTCTGCTGGGGAAAAGCCCTGTTTGGCAGCATTCACAGAAATCGGTTTTGAATAGTTTTCTAAATGGTTTGCGCTCTGTTAGTAAATGGCCATTTAAATCCCCCTTGTGTGTAATATTATGATATAGTATTATATGTGTCAGTCTCTTTCCCTAACTGCTGTCTTTTGTCCAACTGAATCCAAATGATGTGTTTTACCACTCACATTTCAGATTTTAAAGACGTGCTGCTTTTGCTGTGCGATCTCTTTGTGCTCTTGACGCCTCCTCAACCAAAACACTTTAAACGCTCAGGTTTACCACGCTTACAGGAAGAGTCTTTATCAAGACCCCCTGCTGTCATATACAGGACCCTGTGCCTCAAATCTTCTGAAAACTCTGTGTCCACGAGATGTGATTTCTTAGCTAACAACATAATGTTGAATCAGTATTCACGCCATCATTGCCTAGCAGCACTATTCTCCTGAGTTAACCCCTAACGCCAATCACACAGTGTACACGACTTTCCACATCATAACCACAAGCTCACCAGTTCCAGCTGCAGGCAGCATTAGAAGTCAACGCCCCAATTCCCCTAGTCCTCATTAATATACCTGCCAAGTTTTGAAGCCGATCGGATGAGCGGTTATGGAAACATTAAAGGACGGTAAGAGTGAGATTTCGGGAATTTATCGGGGGGAAGTGCAACTACGTGTAATGCAGATTCAGCAGTATCTGCACAAACTCATAGATCTCCACACCATTAAAATGCCTTTTCTTTACATCCAGATCCATACACGAAGGAAAGTGATAAAATACTGAAACAGAATTTAATTGGTGCACTCCCCCATCCCACCACCATGTTTGGTTCAAATGGAGAAAGTACTTTTTCTGTAGTCCTGCTGATGAAGTGCAGAGGCTACAATAATAGTGATGACAGCATTTTAAGGTTTTTATTTGGAAGACATTGCTGTTTTAATTGCAGGGCAGACTTAACAATTTAGAATTTGTTGTATTTTGAATCTGTGAAACTATACTTGTGAAGGTTGAAAAGGATCTTGGGTTTAATGCTGATATAATATTGTGTTTGTCAGCTAATACACAAGAACACTTCTCTTTACATTCTGACCGTATCTGTTAGGGCTAATAATGCAGCAGACCTGCATATATTTCACATCAGATATATTAAGATGCCGACGTGAACACCATTAAGAAGCATTCAGAAGAAGAACGGCCCTCAATAAAGTGTATACGTCCTCCTAGGCAGAACAATCTGACGCATGATTTGCCGAGTTCTTACAGTAGTGATATAAAAGAAACAAGGAAGTGGTCTGATAACTGAAATGATTTATTCATCATAAAACCTCCTAAACAATAGAGATTAAATCCGATGCAGGATATATTTTACTCTTACCCCTATTCAGTACGTTTCTCTCTATCAGTTCCATTTTTATTTTACATTCTTTCGGCATCCACAAACAGTTTTCTTACTATGCATTATTCACCATACTGTCCACATCCGTTCCTTCGTTTATTCCTGGTCCATATGCTCAGCTCTTTCCTTGTGATTTTGTTGTGTAGATGAACGTATGCAAGAACCATCAAGGCCACACTGTAGAGTCTGCTCAGTACATTACTCACGTGTCTCAGTATCTACAGAGCACCTGCAGTGATGCTCTGCCATGAGCCACATTGAAGGGCTGCAGCAGTGAATCAGTTGGACCAGATTCAACTCGCACGCTACCTGTCTCAGTGTAGCTCATTAGAGATGGAGAGATAAGAGTTTCTAAGATAGAGATACAGAATTAGTAGAAAAATAGTAGGTACCGGTATGTGGATGCTACTTTAGCTCAACGCAGTTAACCTTAAGTGATCTTGCTATGTGATAAACAGTATCTTACACTACTCTAGATACAAGTGACCGATGTACACCTCTTGCATTGGTAAATGTTTAAGATAATCCTAACACAGAATAAGCTTAACCTCATTAACTAATTGTTTATGTGCTGTACTTTTATATCAGAGTAAATGTTACTGTAATCACACACACATAAGAATGAAACGCTGTGTTTCACTGAGTTGATCTGTGTTGGGAGATGCTGCTCAGTTTCCTGGCTGTGGCAGACAGACACGGGTGCTACGTGCTATTTATAGCACCAGGGATCTAAACCTGCTCTACAGCTGAATGCTGTGTGGAGAGAGAGGAAGGAGGGTGACATGAGGTGGTATTGGTCTTTGGAGGGGGGTGGGGGTGTCTGTAGTTCATCAGATTGAGCATTGTGGCTTCTGTGCATAAAGACTGGCTTTGTGTGTGTGCAGGGGAGAAGACAACACAACAGAGAATGAGGAGATGGGAGGAGGTAGATTGAGAGAGGAGTTGATGTAATGCAGCTTCTGGCGGCCATAACGCAGATCCTTTAGCAGCAGGTTCACAAATCCTGCAGAGCTGACTGTATTATTTAAAAATGTATATCTTGGCTGATTCACCAGCATGAATATATATTTAGTAATTCCTCCTTCTTTATTCATCATGTTGATCACATAAATTGATGAGCTTTATTCACAAACAGCTACCTAATCCATAATTATCATTTCTTATTTAATCTATGTAACGCTGCATTGATGTGAAGTTGTGTTATTGTTATTGTATAGTCAGACAAACGATAGGCAGATAGAGGGATAGAGGATGGAAGTGTGTGTGAATCTTCCGTGCACACATGCACATGTATTTGAAAATACACACTAAAAGAGGGAAAAATAGGTTTATGGCTTTGTCCCTAAAATATGTATGAGCTGCTCTGAGATCCACAAGAGTAAATGTATCCCTCATCCACTTCTTGGCTGTCTTTTATGTATATGGGGAGTGGCTCTGCTGTAGCCCAGCATCTCAGTGTGTGTGTGTGTGTGTTTCTTAGCTTTGTGTGTGCATGGCCCTTATATACGTGTGTTGTGTATGAATGAGCCTGACCTACTCTTATCACTTTCTGTCATGTCAGACTCATTTCCTGATGCGCTTGGGTTTTTCAATCAATTTTATGTCAGTGTAAAACAGCATTGCCTGTATCTGAAGATCTCTCCCCGCTGTCTGAAGCATATATTACCGTTCCTCTTTATTTAAGTGTTTAAGTTCCTTTTCTTCAACCCTATAATCTTGTTGCATCATTTGGTTTCTGGCTTCATTTCCCACCTTTCCAAAATAAAGCATCTTAATTCCATATAAAGCACGAGGATATATGTTGTGTTGGTGCATTGGTGGTCATGATCCATGTCTTAATGTTATAAGCCACTGTCATTTGCATTTCCTGCATTGTTGCCTCTGTTCATTTGTTAATTTGTTCTGGACAGAGAACCACACAACTTGGTGGAGGGAGGCAATATGTATCATGGAGGAACCCATTCATTTTTGGTGTGGATCCAAGGGGAGAACCCAGAAATTGTTTACATTCGTATAATACATTTATTCAGTGTACTTAAAAGGCAACATAACATATAGTATATATATTTTTGGGATAGTTTCAACTCTCGAGTATTATAAAAAAAACAAAAACATTTTAGAGCTTGTTGTTTGGTCCCTTTAAAATCCAGCTCGTTCCACTTTAGTAAAAGAGAAACAGATTAAGAAGCATTACAGCGTTACAAATGATAGAACAGCAATCCAGTCACAGATTGCTAATAAGCGTCCTCTGCTGTATCTAATCAGGAGCAAGACCGTAACTGCATTATTGGGGGGGAAATAGCAGTTTAATTTCAGCAATTGCTGTGTGTAGCTTACAGAATACAGAGTAATACAATTATTCATTTTAAATATATCAGTGATGCCAACTGGTAAATCGTCATATTTGTACTCAGACATCTTCGGTGTTATTATTTGCTACTCCATTTGTAAGCAAGGCACTATTTGGCCTAAATGAAGCAGTAGAACCCTGCTGTGTATGTATTAGTGATGTGACAGTTATGTGTGCATCTCATGGTCATGTGCTTTTAACTGGTGCGCTACAGCAGTAAATACACACAGTCCTACTGACCCTAAATATAACATGTAATGCATCATCATAATGAGCCCATGAATATGAAACACGTGCTAATAAACATTTAAACTCTCACACAGAAGCTGGTGTTTACCGTATATGAATAGGAAACATGTGCAAAGCGGGCACACACACAGGCGTGCATCCATAGTTGGGTTAGGTGTGATTCACAGTGCGTCTGTGTTGTTTCTCATTTTCAGCTGTCCACTGTGATCACCGCTGAGTGATTTGATTCTCTTTGCGTTTCATACCCATCTAATTCATCCACAGCCTCTCATATTATCTTTGTGAATTCATGCCTCTGTTGTGTGAGCACACAAAACCCTGTGAGAACCGTTCAGGCAGCCAGACAAAGGTGTTGCTGCTGGTGAAGAGACGAGCGCTGGGGGTTATTATTGACCAGCCTGTTATTGAATTTTACAGATTCAATATTATATTAAACAATATTAAAACAACTAATGAATTAATAAATAAATAAAAGACGATATTAAATAATATCATTTTGAATAATAATATCGAGCAGGCTTTGTCAATACAGGGGTCCACACACACACTCGCGTTTTCAGCTGTAGCTTTGTTGATCTTTGCTCAGGTTGAATGTGAGCAGTGCAAGTTGAGAGTAAACAACATGAACAACAACATGTTTACCAACAGACAACATGTTTACCTACAGACAATATGTTTACCTACAGACAAAGTCCTGAGAAGAGTTCTAAGTAATCCAAATAACCTCATCTTATCATGCTGTAATGGGTAGTCATACATTATTTATTTGTGATGTTTACTTTAGCTGTAGTGTTGTCACATAGTGCTAGAATCTCTTTTTTCTTCTTCTACTGGATAGTTTGCTAGTAAAACAGTAATATCATGTGGTCACATTTCCATTACATTGGTAATGTCCATGTCTTCAATAACGCTCCAGAGCAGATAACTGCAAGTGAGCTCTGCTGGGAAATTTAACATGACTAATGGCAGACAGCTGCAGCGCATCTCAGAGAGAGAGAGAGAGAGAGAGAGAGTGTGTGTGTGTGTGTGTGTGTGTGTGTGTCAGTCACTGTTCTTTTGTGTAATCAAGCCTTGGCATATGAATGTTGAGACCAGTTCTCTGTTAAATACAGAAGCAACAATAACATAAATATAACAAACAATGCAATGTAACATGGTAAGAAGCAGCAATTTGTCTTATTGTATTTATGTTTGATCAACAGGAGAAGTAACAGTCAATTTGATTTCTGATGCATCTTTGTGAGTGTATTGATGAATGTTGTGACAATACAGCTAATAATAGTGATGATGTCTTTACAAGAATATGGATGTGGAATCCATGTCACCTCAGCAATCACAGAAGCATGAAAATGTCAAGTAAAAATGAATATGTCTTGTTACATTTACCATTTCACAGGGTTAAGTCCTAAATTGTTTTAACAGATAAAAGGTTGCAGTTTAACAAATTCACACACAAAGTGGAATGTTGGAGGACAAATCATTAAATGATTAAATCATCAAAAAAGAATGTTGCTCTGGTTTAATTAAATAGTGCCCTGTGTCTTTTTCCTTGTAGACGGTGCGGCATGGTTTCCCTTACCAGCCCACAGCCTTGGCCTTTGACCCCGTGCAGAAGATCCTGGCCATCGGAACAAGAACTGGAGGCGTACGGATGTATCCTTTACTCCTCATCGGCTCACTCCCTTCCCTCATCCAGTCTGGAGACACATATAATGTACATTAACACATTTTTATGATATTATTCTAAATGCATCCCTTGGCCTTTGCCCCTTTTTATTACTGCACAAGGAGACATGATCCATCATAGTTAAGGTTAGTGCTAATGTTAATAATGTATGCCCAAATGTATGTACCTTGGAAATATAAATAATAGTAATAATAATAATATAAAATAGTTTTAAATCATACATTATCCCATCTGGGGTTTCATGGTTGTCTTCCTTAGGCAGGGAAGTTATTAAGTTATAAATAAACAGCGTAACATTTTAACACATGTTATATAAAAATGAAAATCGTATCAGGCAGACTTACAATTATCCTAACAGAATTAGTTTGTCTCCTACACAAACCTTTGGCATTGCAGTACAGTCTCCAGACAGGGCCTCCCCCTCCTCCATCCCCTTCCCTCCTCCTCTTCCACTCCTAATTCTCATCCCTCTTTCCGTCCTGTCACAAAATGATTGCTCGGCTGTCATGTCGCAGGCGCAGAACCGTCCGTCCCACAGCCCGTCCCCTGGGTCACCAGGTCACAGGGCTGGGAGAGAGGACGTGTAAGTGCAACCCAGGTAGGACGTTACTCTCTCATAAATACCCGAGATTCCCGGTGTCCCTTTAGGGAACCAGGGACTGAGGCAACAAACAATTATCGATGCTACGGCAGCTGCACTGCAGGTCCTGCTGGGGTAGAGCATGGGTAGACTGAATGATCTCTATGCTGAAACCAACAGGAAATCAGAGAGAAGGGTGTTAGAGGCAGATGTGACGTTCTTTGAATATGTGAAAGTGAAACGCAATGGAGAGCAGGCGGCTGAATGTTCGGGAGCAGGGTAAAAGTGCACTAATGTGTTTGATGACACACGGAATAGCTGATGAAATGGGATAAGAATGTGACTTGATTACACGATAAACTCGTCTGAGTGTATTTATTGATATCCATCATTCCCCCTTTTTTCTCAATCCTTTTCTGTTCTCTATCTATCTCTATATCTCTCTACTGAATGCCTGACTGTAAAGCAAGGCTGATATTTCAGATGAATTGATGCCCTTGGTTTTTTGAGCATTTGTATTGACATGCTGCACACACACCTTCCTCTGCTCCCGTGTGGCCCATCAATGACTTTCTCTTTCAGGTGCATGCACTCATATAAACCACACAAATCTATTTAGCTGTGCTCTCATTCTTCCTCATACTGGATTGCCTGCTAGAGCACCACGTTTTTCCTCTATTTTCTGCTTGTATTTATTCAATTCACCTTTCTAGTCATCCTTTTCTTACCCGGGCTTTGAACATCCGCCTGTCATCTTCTGTCAAGGTCTCGGTCTCTCTTCGTTTTCTTTTTTCCGCTGTAGCTTTCCGGTTGCTTTTCTCCTGGCTATGTCACTGTCTTTGCAGCTGTATTGGCACTGAACATAGCTGGAGTCATTGCAGGAATTTCCTCATGCTCTATTTCTACTCCATAAGCCGTGGACTAGCAAGTCTTGGCTTTTGCTTTCATTCTCAACTGCTGCAAGCGCCGCCTTTAACGGATATATCACCGGATTTTTATTTTCCTCACCTAGTCTCTCCAGGGTGGAGCAGGGTGTAAAAACAAGCAATTTAAAGTTAGAGCGTTGTCTCCCTCTCGTCTGTTTGTCTGCCGTCACCGAGCCGATACCTGAACCGCTGTGGTAACACGTCATTATCTGTCAGGAAAATATATATATTTTGTCCCCTGTAATCTGTTTTCATCTCCCAGGGCTTAAAGTGAAACATGTGGATGACACTTCTGATCGACTGTGTGGGACGGCCGTTACGTGGGCTCTCTGTGGGACGCGCTGCTTTCCAGCCTGTGGTGTGTAGTTAAGCGGGACATGTGTGTCAATACAGGCAGAGGAGGGATCAATATATCTGAGTTTGCAGTGGAGTCCTGTTGCCTTGTCAGAAAAAAGTTTCATTCCCTACATGTAGCGAACAAGATACTCATCTACAAACCAGCAGTTCAGCCGTCAGGCGCAGTTAAAGGACAACCCTCCTGAGCTTCAGCTGTCATAGCATCGTCTAGAAGGAACATGGTGATTACGTATATGATCAGACCTCTTTGCACAGATAAAGAAATTCACATAAATGTCATTCGGTATACAATTTGCCAACACAATGCTTCAATACATAACAAGGCCATCATCTTTGGTTGAAACGGCAGCAGTGAGTCTTTCGATTTCCCCATCAGATCTCTCTGTTCCTGTCTCCCCTCCCTCTACGCAATCTGTTCCTGGTACAAATTAGCAAGAAGTCATAAAATCCCTTTAGTCTTTTTTGTAATAGGTTATACACTCAGTTTGCGTTCCCTCATTGATGAATCACTTCTTTTAAGCTGCATCTCATGCTTCTGCAGTGGGAGGAACCTCAACCCCTCATAATCATCAAGAAACACTTACAGTACATTAGCTTACTGACTGTTGTGCAATTGCTTTGTTCCTGATGTCCCACCATGAACAGCTGAGGCAGTCGCAGAAGGACTTGTGCTGCTCTGTTGAATGGTGCATAGTGACAATGTCATCAGGGTGGTGCAGTGGCTTGGCAATGAGGATCTCTGCAGTGGACTCCGAGGACACTCCTCCCTCTGGCTGGGACGAGATGACCAAGATATGCTGAGATTTTGGAGAGAGAGAGCACGTAGAACAGAGAGAGAATTTTATTTTTTATTTTGTTTTGTGTGTGTGTGTGTGTGCCTAAAACCTGTTTGTCTACTTGCTGAGTGTGCATCCATGTGTGCCTTCTACCTGTGTCAATATTGTCAATCATCTCTGTACAAAAATGTCTTTATATCCGTTATTGGTTTGTGTGTTGCTGCAGTGAAAGTAGTAATAGAATTGTCCAGAGACTGATGGAAAGTTACTTCTCATAGCAACGGAACAAGAGTGAGTGATGGAAAGAGAAATGGGAAACCACTGATAGGAAGGAGGAAGAGGACAGAAAGAGTCTTCCTGTAAAATTGTTTATAGCACATGCACTTAACATTAACGACTGTGTATTTCTTTATTTTTTGGAGGGGAGAGTAGGCCTGGACGACAATTCAAAAGTATATTTTACCAACTTGTAGTGGTATTGTATTATCCATGATCCATATATTTTGTTATGTAAGGGTTTCATTCTCATGTTTTAATAATTTTGATCTGATTCATAATATTGTGCAAGAGCAGAAAAACACCAATTTAACTCATGCCCACGACGAGACAACAATTACAACTTAACACATAAGAAGAAAATAAACAAAACACATAACCCCCCATAAAAACATAGCATCTGTTCATGTAAAATACAGAATAAATACAGAATAAAATTAAATACAGCAAGAAATATAGTACAAATAGAGTAGGATGTCTGGTGCTTGAAAATACACTTAAATAGAAATGATTAAGCTTCACTGCCATTTGACTATAACAACTCTGCAGACTGTCAGTTCGTTTTTGAGTTGACCCTAAACATACATACATACACATTCATAATAAAATACATGTCTTATATTTGACGCTGATCCATACTATCTCATGATGTGAAATAGACTTCACTTAAACTGATCTTGCACGTTGTCTTCCATCAACTCAAGGCCCTGTCGAGCCTTTAGCCTGGCAGACATTTTAACGACAGTGCTGAGAATTTGACATAAATTAGCTAACCCTCCTCAGATTACCGCTGGGTGAAGAGATGACTGCAGCTTTTACTTTCAGGGATACATTTTCTCCTCACCACAGCCGAGTGACCGGCAGCAAGCAATTAGCAAACCTAATCTGCCCAATGGAGCATGAGCAGGCAATGGGAGGAGGCGACTGTGTAAACACAGAGCAACTGTTAGTGCATTATCAATCAAGCAGTCTTACTGCCTGTGTGTGTGTGTGTGACAGGGCAGCTTTGCAGTGCCAGTGAAACAAACTATAACATCAGATAGTCATCAATTAGGCCTTCATTGTTGTCACACTGTGTCACTGTCTTTGCTGACTGTGTGAGTGGGCCTGCAAACATAATGACTCTTCCATCAGTCACTCAGCTCCTGCAGGAGGCTGCCGGTGCCTCAATCAAGAGGCTCCTCAGATTAAGTGTGGGGAGCCCACACCAGGCTCTATTTCCATAGTTCCCACCACCATTGTTGCCGTAAAATCTCCAAACTTGAGCTCATTATCAACACCCCCGCTTCCATGGATATGAGCACAAGCATACAATCACAAGGAGACATGTACGGTCCTGCCCAGTGATTCAGTCTTGATTGAATTACTCAGACCAGGATTTGCAGCCCTCTGTTTGTGAACTAAGAGCAGTTTGGATTGGCGTCGGAAGTGAGCAGGCGAAAGTGCTGAAGCAGCAATAAAGATGAAGCAGCAATATTAAGCTCTTCGTAGCCACACCTCACTCATCCTTAGTCTACCTTTGCAGGGTTCACATTCATTGAATTAATGGGTCTCTACCCTGCAGTTCACCTCAGGATTAAAGGAAAAGCAGTGTGTGTGTGTGTATAGAAGGTAATTTGAATTAGAAAGAAGCGCAGAAAATTAATTTAACTTTAATCAGTGCTTTATGGAGAGAATTAGGACTGCAACTCGAGCATTATTTGAAAAAATGATTAGGTAAATACTTATTGCTTTAATTAGAAATGACGAATGTCCATGAATTGTTACTAAAAACCTTGACAACATCTACTCCTGAACATATTTTGTATATACCACAGTGATTTAAATGCTTTGAAAAAAATATAAAGGTGCATATTTTTACCTTTGAGATCCAGGAACAACTAAATTGACTTGAAACAACATTGATTATTAATTTCCTGTCAAAAAAGTCAGATTCTTGATAGGGTTTTATATCTTTAGTGTCTTAAGTTATTTCATAAAGTGACATCAAGTCAAGTTGTAGGTAAGGAGGCAGTTTCTTTTTCTCAGGCATGTTAAAGTTAATCTGAACGTGATCCAGTAACCCTCACCTGCACAGTTCAACAAAGTTTCAAACCAGATTATGTAAGAACCTTTTTAACCTGCTCATATCATTTTCTTCCATGTTGGGTCCTCTCCTCTACATCCTGGTTTATTCCTATACAGTACATCCTACCACCAAGACCACTTAAAACCTCTTCTGTTAAGCTCTTTATAATATGAATATAGCAGAAGATAATATACATATCTTACTGCTGATATAGTAGCATGTCCTCTTAACTTGTTTTTACTAATGGCCTGGATCCACAAGCTGCTAACCCTCGTGTTTTAGAGATCTCAGTTTGCCTTTTGGCCTCACCCTCTTTTAATTAGTTGCCATGCTTCCGCGGGGCTCCATTAGCGCTGGTATTTTTGGTTTAGTTGGAAAACTAAAAAATTTCCCTCCAGCTATATAATGATCTCATTTATAGCGCTGTGCCATTTAGAGGGGGACAGGGAAGCAACAAGGCCCCATGATACATTGCAGTTTTTTGGTGTCTGTCGGTCATTTAACACTTTGCCTGTTTAGTCCTGGCTATAAAAAAGGTTGTGGGCAAAATGAAAGTATCTGTTGGATTTGATTCTGTTCTCGATCATTGTCTAAAAGTCTCCGTTCTAACTCGTCTTGGATCATGTTTTTCCATTTTCGGTCCGTCCTCCTTTTTTCCCCCCATTACTTTCTTGTTTTCTTCACATTCTCACTTTCCTTTTCTATTTCCTCTTCTTCCGTGAGACTGTTAACCCACCAACCTGTTCTGCTTTGCTTTCTATGTGCCTCACTGCCAAAGGAATATACTTCCCTCATTGACAACCTCGGACTCTTCCCATGGGTCATCTAAGGATATGGCTTCATGTTACGTTAAGCAGTCTGCTCTATTACTTCATATATATATATGTGAAAAAAAATCAATATGGTCGACTGTAATTTGTGATTGTTTTTCTAAAAGTAATTGCTACAGATCAATGAGACTGCTCACATACTGACTCGTGTGCTGCTGCCTCCTTTGCAGTGGTTTTGCTTTACCAAACGGTGTGAAGGGTTTTCTTTTACTTACTCTTCGCTTCTTTGTTTAATTCAATTAAAGATGTGAAAACATTCACTTTGATTGTGCTTGAATATGACCACTTTGCTGGTTTTTGCCGAAACGCAATCCCTTTTGGCACATAGAGCCAAATGCACTGCACAAACTGGTAAATTATATCCCTCAAAGTATTTTAATTTCAGTGTAAAAGCATCTCTGTCAAAATATTACACAAAGCAGTTGAATGCGGAGGGGAGGAGGATTCTTCCGTCTGTGTCTTACTCAACGTGTGAAAATAGTTTCAGTTGAGGTTGATTGCCTTAATGTCGTGTGCAGGCCGGTGAAGTGTTAAAGAGCAGCTGGAAGAGGAGAAGCCCTGTCGTCTTCTTCTGTGTTCTCGTGTAAATTAGGATACCGGGTGTAGTGAAATATGCAGAAAAGTACTAAAGGCACAGTGATAGTGTACTGCGGTGTGTTACAAGTGATACAATATTCATATAACACACAACACAGATTACATCATGTGAAGAAATCTTACAGTTGAATCAAAACATTTTTATCACTCTATTATTGTTATCATCGTTAGCTATCATTTAGCTATAGTTGTAGCTAATAAACTGACAAATTTTTGTTTATTTGCACACACATATATAGATAGTCAGACCTTTGTCTCCAAATTTCCTGCTCTCGTGCTCGAAACTGTTGTCTGTGCTTTTACTTTCTCCTCTTCTTCATCCTCATCCTCCTCGTCCTCCTTGTTTTCTTTGCTCGCCGGTCCTTCGTCCACTCTGATGGGGATGGCGAGGTGGATGAGTAATGAAAGGTCAGCTGACTATTTATAGCAGCACTGCGAATAGTCCAGGAAATGCCAGTGGTTTACATTCACAGTCCATCCACTACTAAATGATACAGTTCACAATGTATAACCACTGAACAGGAGCCTTTCTCAGTTCAACCAGAGTTGTAAAGCAAAGATAACAGGCTTTTGTTTGAGGACAATGTGAACTTACCCTTACACCAATTCTACATGAAGCATCATAGGAGAGCAAAACGATTTCAGAACACTCAACCTACTCTCTGAACATGAGAGCTGCTTCAAATCTCATCCACTGCACAAATCCAGCTGTTTGTTTTTAGACTCTGACTCAATAATCTTGTGTAGTACTTTAAGTTTATTGAAATATGCATATACAGATATATACATATATATATATATATATTTAAGCACATTCGGTAAAACACAATACGAGAAAGTTGTCATAATTCTTTCTTTTTTTTGCTCTCTAGAAAATGGGTGTTGTCTTGGTGGGGAGCTGGAAGCCTGACCTTTGATTTTATCTGATGTGTTAAGACTGCTCGCTAACCTTTACCGCAAAAAGGTCGCTGAGAGCTTCTGTGATTATTTTACCTTGAGATCATTGACACTGAAAAGTCAAAAGTCAAAGGGAGTTTGGCAGAAAGCAAACTGCTGGAGAGAAAGTGACCTGAAGTTTCCTTTTCCTTCAATGTGTTTTTTAAACAAAGATTTTGGCACCACACCAGAAATAAGCCCACTTTGACGTTTAGATATGAGGACTTGTTGGGTAAATAAAATAGTATTCTGTATTTGAGTAAAGGGGCCGTGTCGCTGAGATGTGTTACTCATCAGCCCTGTGGCTCATGAGGCTGTAACAGTTACATCCAAACAGATCAGGCCTTACTGATGTTTTGTGGAGAAACATCATACTAGGGACTCTGACATCAGAAGCATCCCGTCGACTGCACTGCGCTGTACCCTCCAGCTGAGAGGAGCGTGAAGTGGAAGCGAAAGGAAATGTAAAAAGAGTCCTGTATGCGTCAGCACGCCTGCCTACGTTTATATGTGCACATGTCCATGCATACATCTGAGCCATCAATATCCCAACATACAAGGTGGTTACCTCGAGTGGGTAGAGAGCGCAAGGTGCTGAAAGAGAGAAAGAATGAAATGAATGTACCTAAAAAAGAGAGTCTCTTTTCACGCGGTCAAAGTGCAGCGTAAGGTGTAACAGGAAGCAGGGCTCTGTGCTGGAAAGGTATTTTCACAGGAGCCTTACTGTAAGTCATTCCCCTTTCAGCTGAATAACGACAGGTCTGTGATCTATCTGCACTCGATGATTGGAGTGTAACGCTTTGTCGACCGCAGTCATGCACGCCAGATGCACTGGCTAAACCTGTGCGACCACCATTAGACTGTTGGGAAATCACCACACATTCATCGCACTCTTGTTTCCAACCAATTCTACACAGTTTCTCATCCAGTGTGAACCAAGTGAAAGATTGGAGATGGCTGGATTGGAAACAATTTCACATTTCCAGGAAGGATTGTGTGAATTTCCCATGAAACCGTCCTTTACGACCAATCCTCTCTCTGTGTTTTCATCCAAAAAAAAATTACTCCAGACATCAACATTTAAAGAGGACAGTGTTCCCCTGTTGTCGCTGCTGGTGTCACACCCAAGATGTATGATAATAGATTATTTTCCCGCCGCGAGGACTGGATATACTTAAAAGGAACTACTTCTTCCCTCTTCACTATAACATTTACACTTAAGTTTTCGTGGAAAGTATGCAAATAAAGCCACGATCTGGCTGGATGGCGCTCAAGCCATTATCATTGCAAACCCCTAAAAAAGAAAATTCTGTAAATGCATTTGGCTCTGCTGCCAATGCAATGGTGCAAGTACTCTGTTCGTCTTTAATTAGATCAGATTACATGTCCCTTTGAATTAAATGACTAGGCTTGTTGGGACTTGTGTTTACGCCACGTGACAGCGAAGAGGTGCACAATCTCATCTCGGCAGCGGCAGTGGAAGTGAGAGAGCGAATTATGGGGGCGGGGGGGGGGGGAGACAGAGAGAGGAGACAAAGAGCAGCTCCGTATTCTTATCTCAAAACCCAGTGATGTCACGTGGGAAACCGTGTGCATTGCAACACAGAGGGAAATTGGAGCGTTAGATCTGTGTCTGGAATTGAAAAGTCAAGAAGTATTAAGAACGATAATGAGCTATAGCTTTTCACGGACTCCTCTCCCTTTTAAGTCCTGTGAATTTAAGGAGGTTGCCATGCTACTCCTGTAAGTGATGCAAATGTAGAGTCATCCATGTGTGTGTTCCACATCCTGCACACACTTATTTATAACTCACACAAAATGTATAACGTTAACATTTTAAAACCAAACTATTTAAGGCTTCAGAATGAAATGTTTCATGCTTTTAAATGTGCTCTACTCACCTTTTCTTTTGAGCAAGATTTCTCCAAATATGAGTGGCTACAAAATTACAATAAACTGATGTCCTGTTGGACTGTTCAACAGGAGTTGCCATTTCACATACACATAGACAAGTGCAACTCCTGTCTTGTTTATTTCATCACATATCATGCATGCTTTCTATTCCGATGAGAGATAGATGCATAGATGGATGGATAGACAGTGACAGTAATTCTCTTTTTGACAGGGCTAAACAATACACACATAATTCACATTGACATCACACAGAACATATTTAAAAACAAAGCTCAACATGCATACGATTAACATTTAAAAACCCATAGCACACATGAGAAGGGACTTGTTAAAAACAGCTTGAATTGCAGTGTCTATTTATAATTGTTGAGGGTGGTTATTGCAGAGGTAAGGGAGGATTTGTAGTCAATGTTTTTTTTCACACCAGAGGGACTTGGAACTTGAAGGAAGGCTGGAGAAGGTGAAATGATTCTTCATTGATCAGGGTGGCTTTCTGGATCACTACCCGTGTGTACAGTTCAGATAGGGGAGTCTGGGGTGAACCAATTGTATAAATTAAACCAAAAACTAACATTATATTAATTAAAATATATAGTCAGTCCATCCTGACTCTGCTCGCTCACTTTTCTCTCTCTTGCGTTGACAGGCAGACACACACGCACCCTGATTCAGCAAACACGGTTTAAACATTGATTTCCAACATTGATTTCACCACATAATGTTCAATACTTCTTTGAAATGAGTAAAATCTTTCTTAGTAGCTGAAGAGCATTAATTATCTTATTCATCCCCTTTTCACTCTGCTCTCTCCCTCTCTCTCTCTCTCTCTATCTCTGACTATCACAGAGAGAGACAGAATCACACAAACAGTGTCACTGGACACTCAGTAAACTCAGCCTGGGTAACAATAACATCATTTGGTGTTCACCAACACAAATGTCATGTTTATTTGCACAGAGCGGTGAAGTGAGACCCGATCACAAGTGGTCTTGTTGGTCATGATATAGTGGACCCAAACCATCCCAGCAAAATACTAAAACACTTTTTGAGTATATATTCAGAAGGGACTCTTTTTTTCCACATCTCTTGTGACCAGTCTCTGTGTTTTTTTCACTTCTGAACTCTAAAGTGTGGATTCATCTTTGTACTGATTGGTCCATCACTGCAGGCCTACGATAGCATCCCTCCCTGTGTAACTGATGATAGACAGTTTCATATTTGTCATTTTCAGTCACCTACGTAAAAGTTGCTCCTTAAATTTGAGCGTCACAATCTTCCAATGTGACCTTTCATCCATTATGTATGACCCTATTTATTAAGGCCTTTCGCATAGAGCTTTACACATATTTGATTTCTTTCCAAAACAAAAGCCTCATTGTTCTTTTTGAAACACCAGCTGATTGAGCATCTTTGTGACTGAAGCCCCTGCCAACAGTGAACCCTCTTCCAAAGTCACTCAGATCTCCTCCTTCTTGCCGATATACGAAATCCGCCTGCTCTGCGTTTTTCTACTGTAAACGCCACAGAGGCTGATTGAATGTGTATTGCTTAATTGCAGTATGGAGTGCACCTGTGTCGAAGTATCTGCATTAGTTACCTTCATTCACTCATTTATTCACGTTTTTCCTTTTTTTCTCCTTCTGCCGTCACCATAGAGATACTGAGTTCCAACAATCCCTGAGCTTTTAAATTGTGTCTTTATTAAGCAGGAAATTCTCCATATACTAAAAAGACCATAAATTATTCATGCGTCATGCAGGTTTTATGCTTATTCTGTAGCAGTCTATGATTATCACCGTATGCATGCATGTACTTACCATGCTACCGAGCACAAGGAGGTCTAGCTTCTATTGTTTACTCTACATAATGCATCGTTATATTTTCTAATGACTTGTTCATCTACACATGACTTTTTCTGACTTGTCCTGAATGCACCATTAAACCACTGAGTGCTGCAGGATTGATTGCAGGATGCTGTGGACCTTCAGTCTTATTTAAAAAGCAGGATGCAATCATCAGCACCCATTAAATGTGTTTGGCCTTGTTGGTCTGTCGTAACTTATTAGCTCCAACCTCTGACATAGCACAGCGGCCTTGTTTGTCACACAGGTACATCCATATGCATACCGAAGCAAATTTGGCTAGCATTCACAATAAGTGGTAAGTCTCACATTCAATATTTCTTTAATTTCACCATGAACTTAATGCATAAGGTTTTATTTTCAGAAGCTGGTTGTTTTAAACTATAAGGTTATTTATTTATCACTTGTATATGCAGTTCTGCTGATACTAGATTTGTATTGTTGCACAAAGCAGCAGGTGCTCTTGCATAACAACAGAAATTACCATTTATCATTTATTTTCATTTGGGCTTCCTTTTTAATACAGTTGTAATAATTAGACAACTCAAATAATGATGAGCTTAAAGAGTTTCTTGCTCCGAGCTCTTGTAATGTATGGTGAATGGCAGAGTGAGGGTTCCAGCAGGCAAAAGTGGAGGGCAAAGGTAAACAAGGGCTGAGCTGAGTGGGGAGTGAAGGCTGGGTCAAAGGGCAGCTGGCCGAGCAGAGAATAAAGGCAGACGAGCTGACAGGTGAGATAGGGGATTGAGGGAAGCTGTAGGCCAGTGGTGAAGAGCAAGCTGAGTGGGTGGACAGTCGAGCAGACAAACACATACGCAGGGGATGATCCTAAGGCACAGAGAGACATAGTTAGTTCAAGGTAAAAACACGAGGTGTAAAACGTTGAATACATTTCTGCAAGCAGCCGGTATTGTTGGTACCAAACAATGATCTGGGGAAGAGTAGATTCACATTTGCAAGTCACATAATTAGTAAATAGGGTCCACCTGTCTGCAATTTAATCTCAGTATAAATACACCTGTTCTGTGACGGACTCAGAGTTTGTTGGAGATCATTACTGAACAAACAGCATCATGAAGACCAAGGAGCTCACCAAACAGGTCAGGGATAAAGTTGTGGAGAAATATGAAGCAGGGTTAGGTTATAAAAAAATATCCAGAGCTTTGAACATCTCTCTGAGCACCATAAAATCCATCATAAGAAAAGGGAAAGAATATGGCACAACCGCAAACCTACCAAGAGGAGGCCGTCCACCCAAACTGAAGAGTCGGACAAGGAGAAAATTAATCAGAGAAGCAACCAGGAGGCCCATGGTTACTCTGGAGGAGTTGCAGAGATCCACAGCTGAGGTGGGAGAATCTGTCCACAGGACAACTATTAGTCGTCTACTCCACAAATCTGGCCTTTATGGAAGAGTGGCAAGAAGAAAGCCATTGTTGAAAGGGATCCATAAAAAATCCCGTTTGGAGTTTGCCAGAAGCCATGTGGGAGACACAGCAAACATGTGGAAGAAGGTGCTCTGGTCAGATGAGACCAAAATTGAACTTTTTGGCCTCAATGCAAAACGCTATGTGTGGCGAAAACCCAACACTGCCCATCACCCTGAGCACACCATCCCAACAGTGAAACATGGTGGTGGTAGCATCATGCTGTGGGGATGCTTCTCTTCAGCAGGTACAGGGAAACTGGTCAGAATAGAGGGAAAGATGGATGGAGCCAAATACAGGGAAATCCTTGAAGAAAATCTGATGCAGTCTGCAAAAGACTTGAGACTGGGGCGGAGGTTCATCTTCCAGCAGGACAATGACCCTAAACATACAGCCAGAGCTACAAAGGAATGGTTTGGATTAAAGAATGTTAATGTCTTAAAATGGCCCAGTCAAAGCCCAGACCTCAATCCAATAGAGAATCTATGGCAAGACTTGAAGATTGCGGTTCACAGACGGTCTCCATCCAATCTGACTGAGCTTCATCTTTTTTGCCAAGAAGAATGGACAAACCTTTCCATCTCTAGATGTGCAAAGCTGGTAGAGACATACCCCAAAAGACTTGCAGCTGTAATTGCAGTGAAAGGGGGTTCTACCAAGTATTGACACAGGGGGGTGAATACTTGTGCACCCAACAGATGTCAACTTTTTTGTTCTCATTATTGTTTGTGTCACAATAAAATTTATTTTGCACCTCCAAAGTACTATGCATGTTTTGTTGATCAAACGGGAAAAAGTTTATTTAAGTCTATTTGAATTCCAGTTAGTAACAGTACATAATGGGAAAAAGTCCAAGGGGGGTGAATACTTATGCAAGGCACTGTATCACCCGATCAGCCACAGGGGACAGCGCTGAGCTCCATTGTCCCAGATAATCAAACTGCCACCGGGTGCTTCCACTTTACAAAGCATTATCCACTAAGAGAACTTTCTATCAAGCGTCACAATCATGCAGGAGACGTGTTCAGTGCTGTGTGAGAGGGTTGAACGGCCATGAAGTACTTCACCAATGGAGAGGTTGACTTTCGTGATGTTGCCATGGCTACTCTGGCTACGCTGTCTCACGTGGACAGTCCAGATATGCTCGGCCATCTGTTTCATATGTCACATAAAAGAGGAAATCAAACGCACGAGTTACTTGCTTGATTTTACAGCTAATATTATAATGCCTAACATGTGCAAACCTCGCTAAACATAACCCTCACAAATCATTGGTTTTAGTGGAGTATGTGACACGGACCCAGCTGCTGGAGAAAAGACAAAAGATGGATATGAATCAGCAGCAGAGAGTCCTTTGTTTTTTATTTTTTAACGACACATTCACTCAGAACATATTACACTGTTCCATTTCATATCCTTAATGGAGATAATGCAAAACATGTGTCCCCGGTGAGCACAGAAAAAGGTGTCGTGACCGTCATCAGTGTCACAAGTTGAAACAGTGCAGCAAAGCCCATCACATCTCATCAATTCATCCCGTCTGTCACCGGAACACTAGACCCTGGCCAAAGGGCTTTGCCGAAGCCAGCTGCCTCCCTTTTTTAATTTGATTCCTCACATCGTCGCCCGGGACGAGTGCACTCAGCCATCGAGCTGTCCAGCAGTTCTTTGTCTAGACATCTGCTTGTGAAGACAAAGGGACTATTGTTGTTGCATTTTTCATGTTTTTCCTTCTCCTTCTTTGTTTTTGTGGTATATGGCCAAAATTGACTGCAGGTGCCAGAGAAGGATGCAGCTCTCTCTTGCTCACCTTTTGTGAGACTCGTGAGAGAAACGGAGAGATGAGAAATCCTGCAGTAGTGAGGGGGAGTGAAGGGCCATCATTGGAGGAGGCAGCGGAGGCTACAGTTGACAAATTATGCACATATTAAATAAATTCATTTGAAAAGTGAATGAAGACTGTCAAGGACATAGTCTGCAGTTTCAAGTCATAACTTTCTGATAGACAAGTAAATACATTGTTTTCCTCTACTTTCCACAGGATATGGTGGGTGGCTTTGAAACTTGCCAGATATAATCAGAAAACAACATCTGTGCAACCTGTTTCATACGATTTGGTTTTGACACAGAAGTATTGCATTTTTATTATTACATTATTTGAAAGCTCCAGTAACATTTTTGCTTGAGAATCTTTACCTTCTGTAATGTGACTATTCTCTAGTCAAATAGATTAACACATTGAGTAGGTGGAGCATCATTTTGAGGGGTTTTAATCAAATTGCTCGATGATTTGATCTTTGAAATGTGGCTGTGTCTCGGGGAACATACGGCCTCTGGAGAACCTCTGTGATTTGGTGTAGGACTCCTCCCACAATTCTCTTTTGGCCTACACCTACACCTCCACACCTGTATTGTTGGAGCAGTAGGCGGAGGTGGTGTGGGAGAAGTAAATACATTTGACCATGCGCCTTGCGAAAGGTAAAGTTTTTGCTGACAGACAAACAAACAAACATCAATGATAAACAACCAAATAAGGTCAACTGTGTTTTTTATCAGAGCCCGACAAATGTTGATTTGCCGATACTGACATTAGGGACTCAAAACTTTACCGATATATCAGCCAATGTGTACAGAAATAAAGTGGGAATGTTTCCTAAGATGTGAACATTTTATTTAATTGAGATTAATACAACCATAAACGCTATTATAGATAATGGTACATATAAAGAAAAAACATATATAATCACATGTATAGAGCTTGGTTAGGTTAATTGTCTTTTCTACTACCAGTGTATGTGCTGCCTTTTGAAGATGGTGATTTATATAACGTACGTATATAACAGAACCTCCTTCCTTGCCGGTCATGCCTCAGAGCAGAGTGTAGATAGGCAAGAACAAATGCCAATTGCTGCTATTTCCGCTGGCTTTCTTGTCTCGTGCTTGGGCCGATAGGGGGCTCTTTTATCTGCTCTTTTGGCCCCTGAAAGATGAGGCGGAATGATAAAAAGGCCAGACCTGGGAGAAACAAATTCCCAGAGACAGATAAGAGGATACTGCAGGATCAGGCTGTGAGTGAGCGAGATGCAGAAAAGAAACAGAAGGGGATTTAACCGGGAAGCAAGATAGCAAAACAAAGGTGTGGTTGGTGCAACCGGAGTGGGCCGAGCAGCAGAGGACCTGTAATTCAGAGTGAATTCCCTTTAAAGGGAAATTGTGTGCTACTGTGTTGTTAAGGGATTAGATTGGATTTGATAATTCCGCGAGCATGAACACAATGCAAAACATTTATCCACTTTGTCTTATCCTTCCATTCCTCTCACTCCCTTCCATTTAAATACGATATTTAGTCTCTTGTTCTAAACATTTGTAATGTCTGGGGTGCATGAATCATAGTCACAGCAGCAATCTAGTCTCTTATTTGTGTATGTGTAGCCATGCATCCAAACATGACGTGTGTGTGTGTGTGTGTGTGAGAGAGAGCGCCTACGAGTGAGTGAAAAGGCGGGAAAGGTTGGAAGAGGTTGTGTAAGCTCTTTAGAAAAGGTTGCTCACCTCCAAGAATAAGCCAGCAATTGATGTGGGTGTATATGTGTATATGTGTACATGTGTGGACCCAAGGGTGAACACAGGGACACCTGCACAGAAAGGAGGAGAGAAAGACGTCGGATCGAGCGATAGGTTCTCGGCAGCGTCGAAGAGTTGGGCTGATTTATCTTCCCACATTGTGACTCACCATTTGTCACCCATACAGTTTACACTTCAAAGCAGCTCCTAAAAGATACAGATAAAGAGATAGAGACAATGGGGGGGAGAGGAATAGGGGAGGACAAAGCGAGAGGGAATCAGACTTTGGATTTCACAGGATAATGCAGAAAGTAGGGCATCAACAGCACACCCACTACATCTCCATCTCTCCCTGTTTCCAGATGCACCAGAAACATCCGTCACCAAACTACCAAATGTGCACAGTCACATCCCTGGGCCATGGCGCTCGAAAATAGGTCCATATGGTTTTATTGACTAGTTATTACAAAGTTTCTACAACAGTGCGGCCTCAATCAGAGTCAGTGCAGACAGTGTGTGTCAAACTAAAGCTCATTATAGACGCAACATCATGTGGTTAAGTGAAACGTTTCATCTCTCATCCAAGAGGCTTCTTCAGTTCAGCTCCACAGGTCTTATCAGTAAAGAACTGCTTGAATTGGCCACGAGTTATTCATAAATATATAAAAAAGAAATGGTCTTTAATTGAAACCATCCTTCTTAAGTGCAATATGTTAAAATATTATCACCAGTAGAGGTGAAGTGGAATGTTCGTGCCGGTGCAGGTCTCTAAATTGGAGAAAAGAATTCCTTGGAGTGGGTGTTGAGCGGATGAGTCATGCATACGTGTGGATCCGGATGTCGTCAGAGCCGAACCTCTCATTTCTAATATGTATAGATAGGCCTATCTATAGATATACATACATAAGCCATTGAGTACACTTTCATGATGTCTGGTTGGGCGGAGTCTTATGACAAGCAGTGTTTCTGGATTCACTGTCTAAATCTGTTAATGTGAAATCTTTCCAAATATAGGTTGTACAAATCCTTGCGAGGCTGTCAATGTCATTTGACACTTTTTTTTTTCTTTTACGTGATCCGATGAAGAACATGTTCACACATCATCCACATCAGACCGTAGACACCAGAGCAGAGTGTAAGGATACTACAGATAGCATATTATAACCTTGTTACACATGGTTGGTTGGCAACGTGTGTGTGGGAGGACTGCTGTGCTTGGGCGACTGCCTTAAGCAATCACCATCATGGGCCAAGTAATAATGTGTCACTATTGGAAATGTGTGCAGTAAATAGCTGGCAAAGATGACCCTTGTTGTATGGTTTGTACACATGTGTGCATGTGAAGCCAGATAGGGTGATTATGTAGTTTACATATATTTAAACATGAACGGTCCGAGATAAACATCTGTGTATCACTGCGTTTCCATACGAGCAGCCATGTCTAAGCTTCTGTGGTGAACAGTACAATGATTCTTTCCTATCATGAGATAGATAGATAGATAGATAGATAGATAGATAGATAGATAGATAGATAGACTACTTTATTCATCCCCGAAGGGAGATTAAGTCGTCATAGCAGCCGGTACATTTGAATACAATAAAATACAATACAATAGAATAAAAATTAAAATATTGAGGTAGAAAGAATAAAAACAGAAACACAAGATAAATAGGTAAATAAGGTGCAGTGGCAAGATGATGGTAATAGTACTGATGATATGCTGGTAATGTTATTGTTAGACAGTATATAAAAATAGTACAGTATATATAGTATATAAATATAACATAATATATATTTATATATGATAGTAATTATACCAATATAATAGCAGTATATAGTAATAATAATAATTGCAGCAACAGTATATATAATAATAATAATAGTAAATATAATAATAATAATAATAACATGTACACATGTATAAATATGTGTATATAGACTTATATATACAAATAATATACAAAGAGTATGATATAATATGATATGATATATAGTAGAGGTATAAATATAAGTATTTGACTATACAATAGATAATATAATATACTATGAGTGTGAGAATATGTAGACAGTGTGTGCAAAAGACAATATTATTGTATAAAATGATATATAGTATCAATATGGTTTATATTAACACATATCACATATGATGTGAAGTAAGTGAGCTGCCATGTCTTGTATTCAAAGTGCCAGTCACACACAAGTACACACACTGACATAAGTATGCACTTGTCTCCCATGAGGACTCGTGTTTTCTCCCCCTCAATGTCTCACATCTGACTCTTAAAAGCACTCGATGAGTCCCACAGAACACTTAATGTCACCCATGCTGTATGGGGCGCTCTCGATTGTGTCTCTCGGTGTGTTCAAACCCAGTCCCCCCCCCCCCGCACCATTTGCCTCACACTGACAGAATAGTTGAGCTTATTTGGATGTGCTGCATCTAAAGGAGAAGTTACAACTCAAGACTCGTAAAACTGCTTGTGCCGCATAAGAATAACAACTGTGGCAGGACAAAACTGGAATTTACATACACTTAATAGTCAAAACAGGAAAAATAGTAATGCTACTTCACCCACCACACACGCTGGCTGAAGCCAAGTTATCTAGGTTGTCTAGCTATGAGTCATTCCAGTAGCAGCACACACACACACACTTTGGCAACAGAAAGGTCATTGATTACAGTCGTATGAAGTGCAGGGCTTTTTGCCCATGCCACCGTTGTCCCGAGCCATTTGAACCACCTACACAGGCAGCTGGTGCTGAGACAACCAGGGCTGATGCAAAACCTGTCTGAGGAGAGCGGAGGCACTGAGCCGCTCAGTCCACTGGCACAGAGGGTTGTCGCAGCCAGATGTTCAAACGACTCAGAACGACCGCGGTCTTGGCCGTCAGGAAACTCTGGAGGCAAGAAGCCAAGCACCTCATATGACCTTTCTGTCACAAATGTGTGTGTGTGTGTGTGTATGTGTGAGACAGCTGAAGAGGCTGTGTCTGAGGACATGGGGAGGGGGCAGAAGAGGATGGGGGACATCTCTAAATAGTGACAATGTGGCGGTTTACGAGTTTCATTTTGGTTGCTGGTGTCTCATAAATGTAGATTTGTTTTTATAGATCTGGTCATACATGTGATATTAAAACCAGGATTAATGTGTTTACTCAAAAAGTCCATCATATATTGTAGTTTACAGCTCAAAAGACACATTTAAATGAGACGTATCTCTTTAAAACTGCTTTTATGCTTCTAGACTTCATGGTATGACTAAACAACACACCAACAACACCAGACAGGTGTGCACACAATTCAGGGAAACAGAGACAGCGTCATCCACATGAGAGCAACATCCAAGACACACAGAGATGACACACATACAGTTTATAAAGATAATTGTTCTGATGAAAACAGCATCTGACTGGATGAGCCAGAGCTGTGGTGAGCGTCGCAGCGAGCTCCATCTGTGCCGCTCAGCCCTGGAGCCGGGCTACAGTTGGACAAGTGCAAAGACGATGCATATTCTGGTTGATACTCAGCACTGGAGAGAGACAGGAGTTTTGACACCCAAAGCGATCATCAGTATGCACCGGCAAAGGTTTGGCTCATCAGTGAACCAATCACAGGAAAATTGGATCCCTGAAATAACAGGCCATTAGGAGGGGATGGAGGGATAGTGCGTGTTTTCATGCTGTGACTGTTGAATAGAAACGTAACATGCAAAGACCCACTCCTGATCTCAGATCTCATCCTACAAAAATGTACGTGAAACAACACAGTATTTTTGATCCCAGGCTTAGAAGTTGTTACTGAATATAAGTTTTGTCTTTTTTAGATGCTGAAGAAACACTAATATTTTTGTTAATATTTACTGACTCAGCTTATAATAATTTAATGACTATGGGGTGGGGTTATTTTGATGGCTGATGATAATCAAATAAGTCATGGTCTCACGATTAGCTTTTCCATATAAAAGCACCACGGACCTCTTCAACAAATCAGCTCTTGAATCAAGCACAGACGATCACACGTGGTTTTCTGCCCTCAATTTGAACTCAAACAAAACTAGACAGGCAGACAAGCTAACCTGAGGGCAAATATTTCCTTTGTCCTTCTATTAGCACTGCAGAACAGTAAACAAGTGCAGCTAAACAGTTACATATACACAGGACATATATAAATACATGATATGACCAGTAGTAAGCTGTAGAAAAATGCAACTCTTAACTGGGCTTGTTTGAAATTATCTGTCACATGGGTGTGTGTGTTCCAGGCCTCGGAGGAGCAGGACTGAGCTGTTTGTCGAGTACTACAATGACAGGCCCAGACAGATTTTCTGCTCCAAAGAATTAAGTGCAGCTAATACAAGGTCCTGCTGTGCCCGAGCCCACCACGGTACTCGCACCAGCATTCCAGAATCACACGCGTAAACACGCAGAGTGCCCACATTGCAGCAGCAAGCAGAATCTCAAGATCCTCTGTCGCTCTCTCTGGGTAACGTGTGATTTGACAACAGGAGCTATCGATTCAGCTACCTGCCAGGCTTTTTATAGAAACTAGCACCGTCATTATGACCCACAGCTCAGCCCAGCCTGCTTCTCTGCGTGCCTCAATGCCTCCCGATCGAGGCAGAGATACTGTGGGGAGAGAGAGAGGAACAGGGGTGACAGTAGGAGCACGAGAGGGCGAGCTAATGATGGCTATTGTAAACAGTTAAATGAACGGAAATGTAAAGAAAGACAAGGATGGAGGGGGTCGGGTTGCAGACAGGAATGGAAGGGGTTGTGGCAAACAGCTAAATTGAGGATGAAAGAAGCCAGGTTGAACGAAAAAAACAAATGGAAGAGAGATCATTGTAAAATGCACACACAGGCACAAGTCTTCCTGGTTTTCTTCACAAATTAGGATGAGGGAGCGAGAGAAGAGGAGGATTTAATATAGACATAAGCTCACTTACATTTTGGGGCTGGCACTGTTGTGATGTGCTTAGGTATTACAAAAAGCTCAAGCAAGGTTTTAAAAAGCTAATGTTAGCTAATATCTATAATCTTTCTGCCTGTAAGCAGAAAATGTATATTTCTTTAATACCTTTTAAAACACTGCTCAGAGGTCTCTTGCTGCCACTTACATGTTAAAAATGCAAATAGTCAAATATAATCCGCAGTGCATGGAGACTAAGATTAGCTGATGTGTGGATGCAAATGTGTGGGGGAGTGATACATGTATACATACGATTTCGGGGGCCATGCTTGTACACTGTGACATATATGTTTTCATTTGTTCGAATGCATACGAGCCAGAAGTTATAATTAGCTTCATACTGAGACTAACCTTAATTATGTAGAAAAACACAGATTTAACATTCTCCTGATTACATTCTATCACAGTTGTTTTTTCCAGAAACAGGCTGATGAAGGTAGCCAGGCTTTTGTTTGAGCACCAATCTAATTTAATATATATTAACTTAAGGCACTTTCCTATCGTCTAAACCCAAACGACAGGCATGAAGGGAGCCTCAGACCCTGGTCCCGAGTAATGGACCAAAATTTGGGCTACAAAATAAAAGTGCCTGTGTGTGTTGGAAACATAGTTCATCCACACTGTTTTCTAATTTGCTTCTTCACTGTGATTGATCGAGACAGACATGTACCAAAAGTCTAACTGCGCTGACGCTCTAAATTTGTCCGAAGGCTTTCCATTCGATCACCTCCCGTGTTTGAGCTGCTCAGCAGGTGCCGACATCAGCATCTGACCATTCATTTTTAACTTGGCACATTGATTCCTTATTGGCTGCTCTGTCCTTTACTGTACATCTTGGCAGTTGGAGGAAAAGGCCCACAGCCTCTAATTATATGTTCCCTAAGAAGGCCATTGATTTAGCCTTTAAACATGGAGATGTTGGTTTCCCTCACGAAAAGGGCATAGAATCTGCTCTTAAACTGAATTCACATTTCTCAAATATTGTGTGACACTGTATCATAAAATAAGTGTCTAATTGGACTAATGGTCACATAGAAATAGCAATGAAATAAGCAGAAATCCAAAATACAACAACATACAATATTTGATTATTATATTACTACAATGCCCTGACCACTTACTGTAACAGCTGTTTTGGACAAGCCTGGATTCATGGATGTGTAAAAATGGGGAAACTGATTCATGAAACTTGTCTGCTCGTCTGTGCTATCAAGAATGATTGGGCAACAAGACATTTCATTTTTTAGATTCCATGTGGTTCCTGTACAGAAAACAATAACATATACAGGCTTGAAATGGACCTGCACATGCACAGGGGCACAGTTTGGCTAATATGAGTGGGCAAAGCAATATGTTAGTAATTCTAAGATCCCACTAAGTCAAGGATTCTTGAATTAAACTAACACAAGTTTTATCTATGTAAATACTAACAATGGGAAAAACATTACGTTCAACCACATCTGTTTGCATTAATGTCTGTAGCAGTGGTTCTTTTGATACCAAAGTTTCAAGTTAAAATTGACCTCATACTAGCTTTAGTCGTCCTCAGTTCGAGAAGTGCCACTTTTTACATTGTTATTTTGAGGACAGAGTCGCCCCGGGCGTTTCAAAATTCTCTTCCTCACTGCTTTACAAGACAAACCTCAGGCTGGTGCATTTGCAGTCCCTTCCCTCTCTGACCTGTAAAAGTCTCTGTACTGCAGACATGTTCTCAGTTACTAGAACACCAATTTTATTGCCTCAAAGCAGGTTATCTGCAGGTTAATTACTCACTGAGCTGCACACTGAGATGCAGCCAAGAGCAAACAAATGGTGTGTAACTCCAGGCACGTGTGTGTAATTGCTTATACCTGATTGTCATGCATGCAGTAAGGTAAAAAACAGCAGTCTAGCAATAGCACCCCTGTAGCATTATAACACGTAGCTTTATTTAAAAAATAAATACATATTTATTTGCTCATGTTCATAGAAGTAAAGTGGTGGTCTTTAAATAGAGTCTGTGGTTCTGGCATTTAAAGTTTTTTTACAGAAATGTCAAATTTGATACCAACAATAATGGCTTTGCCAGAGCAGAATAGGAATTAGGCCCTATTCTGTTAAGATAGCATTTAAAGGTCGAGCTCAAATTCGGAGAGCGAGGGGTTCGTATGACAACCTCCCAGCACAAACCATGGTTTTGGAGAATGAATATAGTTTTTCACAGTTTCAGGTCACATTCAGTTATAGAGTTGTAATCAACAGGTGTCTCACAGACAAGGTGCCTGCGCCCTGCTCCTCCTGACTGACACCAGATGAATCATCTTTCAAACTCATAGTTTTCTACCATGTCTTCTTTCTGCCATAACCGTACTTTACACGTGACTGTATCATACTTGCACTGTGGTGAGGTGGTTAGCACTGTTGCCTCACAGCAAAAAGGTTTGAATCCTGAATCCACAGGAATATTTCTGTGTGGAAATTATTAGGTTATCTCTGAGTACTCCAGCTTCCTCCCAAAGTCTAAAAACATGTAGATTGGGGTAAGGGTAATTGGAGTGTTTACGTTGGCAGTAGGTGTGTTTGTTTCTTTATGTCAGCCCGGTGTCCAGAGGGTACCCCGCCTCTCGCCCACTGTCAGCTGGATTTTCTGCAGGTCTTCTCGTGACCCTCAAAAAGGATAAGTGGATGGATGGATGGATGGACAAATGGATTGGGTCTTGTTCGTGTCGACTACATGGGTGTTTCGATATTTTTCTTGTGCTTCTACAAGTTGAAATAGTTTCCACGTTGTAGACAGCAAAAGGATATTAACACACAGCTCCACGGGCAGAGGTTGTGTTTGGATGTACTATCATGTGGTGTATTCCGAACATAATGTTACCAGACACACGTTCTCTTTACAAAGATCTACAGTTTATGACAGTTAACAGAAGCAATTATTGTTGAAAATGTTGTGCTCAGTCCAGCTCTATTTCACTAGCACATTTTCATCATCACAATATACTTGCAATTGGAGATGCATTCTTAAATTGAAAAGTATAACACCTTATTTGTAAGAGGATTTGTAAGTGTTTTTAAATGAGGCTTTGAGAATCTGTGGGAATGAGTATTTTTGTATGCTGTACATTTGTGTGATGTTAACCTGCAGCTATTATTGTAGAGTATTAATTGACTTTGTTATGATACGAAATGTGTGGTAATGACATGTAATAGAAGGGATTCAATGTGATTTACAAAGTGCAGCCAATACTGTATAGGAACAGTTCAAAGATAATAAAAGGAAACTAAATTCGATTTAAATGCAATGAAAATGCAAATAATAGACTAGGAAAAGAATCATCATTATGGTCACAGTGGATTAATAAATAACCCCAAGCTTAATAAAGGATATTAAAGGGCAGTATGGGAAATTCATCGGCCAACTGCAAAAGGAAACATATATTAATACAATGTATTTCAGTCTTAGCCAATGACAATCAGCTGTAATTTTTTGTGAACACAGATTGTGGCCTGGGTGTCCTTGGAATGAGAGAGGAGATCCACAGGAAGAAGATGTGCTTCAGCATTTTAATCACAATGATGTGAAATAGTCAAATAGCCAATTACATGCACATATATTAAAATTATGGTGGCCTGAGCAAGACAAATGCCCTCTCTCACTGCTCCCACCACATGTATGAAGAGATGCATTTAAAGGGTGACGTCCTTATTAATAAAGGCCTTTCTAGTATGACAGAATTTTTTTTCGCAGTAAATCACATGTGAAATGATTGACTGAGTGTTCTGGATTGTTAATTATGTAGACATTCACACACTCCTTTTTTTAACTAGAATGACACTCAGTAGAGCGCATAACTCTACCAAGGTCAACAGTCCCATAAAATCAATCAGGCTTCACAAAATTGCACACACTCAGTTCCTTAAATACGCAGGCAAGACCCACAGATTATTCCCTTGGATTGGTGAAGTGAAAAGAAAAAAGAATTCTGTTCCTAGTCCATGTCCCATGCTGCCTTCAAATTTGTGGAGATCTGTTCAATTGTTTTTACGTATTTCTGCTGACAAACCAACCAGCCGACAGACAAATGGGCATGGATGAAAACATAACCTTCCTTGATGGAGGTAACATTTTAAATGATACATAACAGAACAAGGTTTCAGTCGTCAGCTTCTCTTCCTCGTTGGCAGTAGCTTTCACTTAATACAAAGGAAAACCCCTTCTGCTTTGAAAGAAGTTGCTTCCATGCCACAGTTAACACTTTCTCCCATAGGTCAAAAATAAACAGTGGAGGAATTGAAAATGTCAGCAAGACTTGACTCTACATGTTACAAACAAAACCAGTACCTGCAGTAAATAATGAACTATCTTTGTAAAATATGTTATCTGTACACATTAGAGACTTGTGTCTACAGCCTTACCTGCAAGTCAGAGATTAAGCCGACTCTGCCGGTAAGAAATTATCGTTCTTCACAGAGCTGTGTAGAGCACCATCACGCAGTTACACACAGAGACACACAATTACACACTCTCTGCGCACACACCTTGTTTTCTGTTTCGACTCCGCTGTGAGATGTTTATGCTCAAAGCTAAATTGCCAAGCTGTGTCCCCACTGCTCCACCAGCATTATTAAACACACAGAAAACAGTTATTTTACACACCCCTCTCACAAACACGCGGACGCACACTACACTAAGAGACTCACACACACACACACACGGAAAGTGAAATGGGCAGGACAAGATTCATTCAGCATTAAGCAGAGATCTTTGAGTGTGGATGAAGAGAACAAGATGGCGGATGAGTGGATAGCAGACCATTTGGATTGAGAAACAATTGGGGTCAATTTAAGAGGAACCCACAGTTTGATTTCCAGAATTTGCACGGCTGTAGTCAAGAATGAATTCAAAGGTCAGCACTTTGATCCAGAACCCAGCCCTAGCATTACTACCACTGCTTGAAGAAAAACATGGTCGTAGGTGTGAAATTTCAACCTGAGGTTTCTGAGGCAAATTGAAACCTGGATTCCAGTTCACCACAGAAAGTCACGGTGAAAAAAAGTGTGTGGAGCTGAGGTGTGACAAGCGGGTGACCATCTGTCAGTCATACACACACAGAAAATAAAATGACAAACTTACAGCTCTGCTCAAGTCAACGATACAAAACAGAGAAATGTTGTAGGTATCTATCTCACTTCTACTTTGAGGGTTGCAGGGGGGCTGGAGCCAATCCCAGCTGATATTGGGTGAGAGGCACCCTGGACAGGTCAAAGACAAACAACCATTCACGCTCACACCTACAGTCAATTTAGACTCTCCAATTAACCCTAACTCCGTTCCGCATATTTCTGGACTAAGTGAGGAAACCAGCGAAGACCCAAAACATGCAAACTCCAAACAGAAGACCCTGGCCCAACTCTTATAATGTTTATTATGAGTAGGCAATGCTGAAAAACTCATGATATGTCAGTGACAGTATGTAAAGTTGTGAGACTTCAGAAGAGGTCAATCCACTGTTAATCCAGTTTTAACATTGAATCCAGATTCATGTTGACAGACAAAACAAGACAAGGTCTATAATGTGATATGTGTTTATAAACACTGTTACTTCAACAGGATTAATACCCAGAATACACACATACACATCTCTCGGCTCGAACAACCACAATCACAGAATAATTAATTTAGCAGTTGAATTTATCCACGACAAAAACACACCTTCGAACATGCTATTCCGATGGTGACCTTATATTTATTTTGACCAGAATGCGGAATCCGTGAGAATAATTTTACACATAAAAATTGGTTGCCTGTCAAAATTTATTGGAACTCTGGAAAAAGATAGTTTGTTTTTGGCTGCTAGTTGGTCCAGAGGGAGACACAACATAAGTGGAGGGGAGTCATTATGCAGCCCTCGCAGGGAACACCTAGTAACATGCTAATGACTGACACACCATATAAGTGTTTTATGTTTATCATCATTTTCAGTTGTGTAGAAGATGATGTCTGAGATCATGTGAGAGTCATATACACACAGAGCACAGTATCCTCCCCACATGGACACACACACTCGAACATGATCACCGTGCATGTGTTCATCAAATGCTCCATGTGTCATTAGACCAGGGGTGTCCAAACTATAAGCCATCTGCGGCCCGCCATCCATTTTAAATTGGCCCGCCTGAAAAAAAATTTGAATTTAAAAAAAGAAATTATTAAATACTCGTTTTTTTTAAACTAACAATTTAGTCGCACTTAAATGGTACTTACTTATAGCACTTTGTAGTTTTGCTCTATTTTTGAAGAAATTGTACTTTCTTGATTCTTGTTGTTCTGGGTTTGAACCCACGCCCTTGAATGCACTGATTGTAAATTGCTTTGGATATAAGCGTCAGCTAAATGAATGGTAATGTAATGGACTATGGCCCACTGTATTGTACTTCTCAGTTTAGACACTATGTGGAGCCCAACTCACCCCTGACCTGCCAGCTGTCCCTAAGAACGCTGCTATGCCCCCCCGCCCTGAGCGACGCGATTGAGGCCCACTGTCAACAGTCCGCTCCAGGGCAGGGGGGCGTGGCGGCGTGAATGGCCCAGACCTTCAAATTTTTTTCTAAGATAAGTCGTACATGATTTGGCATTGACAGGAGAGTTTGAAGTGATTTGGCACATTGCTACTGACTGGCTATGTGGTCCAGCTACGTTCATCTTCATAATACATCTGGCTCTGCTGGTCTGGTGCATTGTTACAGATTCAACCCAAATTGTCCTAGAAGGTCTATTATGTAATGTTGCTGACTCATTTATCTGATTCAGTTAGTGCCACCATGTAATTAAATATGGTATTAACGAGGTGTTAAGAGATATTTTTTCCGTTAACTCCATTAGTCATCGTGATCAGCATTTGTGTGGGTTATTCACGTATTCGAGGCTTTTATATGTTTGTCAGGATACAGGTCAGTACAGACTGTGGGCTTCAATGAAATGATTCACGGCTTGTTGGATACAAGAAAACTGGGCTGCTACTGTCCATCCTGTCCACGTTCGATGTGTGTTTATATATATTTATACTACTACACACACACAAACACACACACATGCACACACACACACACACACACACACTTAAGGACATTGCTGTTTATCCTTAAGTCCTGCTGTTCCACAGAAGATAAGTCATGCATCATATATAAGCTAATTCATCATACATAGCCTATCAAGTAGCATAAATTCATATAGTAGAAATCATACGACAAATTTACAGTACAACAATTTGTTTAACACGTACATACCTGTGAAGTAAGTATGGTGACAAATTGCACAACCTACGTGGTCAGCATGTACATTTCATAACGTATCATTGCACAACACTCACGGCCTTTACATGTCACGGTTGAGAAGCTTAATGGACAGAGGCGGCCCTCCCTCAGGAATCCTGAATCTTCTATCAGGAGGTAAAAGCTGGAACGTGTTGGATCTGCCACCGTTCTCCGTGCCTGTCTGATAATAGACTGCTCTTAAATTATTTGGATGTGTTGTCCACTACAAGACAAAGCGAGTGTTATTTTTTAAATGAAAGTAACTCTACTGAAGATAGGGATCATGTTTGGTGGTGTGTGTCTGAAAGGTGTTGCAGTCGGTTCACCAAGTCGTCTACACCATTCAATGTTGTCTTCTTACTTGGCATGCAGCCATTAACAGTGAGGCCGATTTATCCTCAAAATTATTATTAACTTCAAACAGCTGCAACATGCAACTCCACCACTAGATGTCACTAAATTCTACACACTGAACCTTTAAATCTCATGAGAGCCAAAGGCTTTTGGAAGAGGAATCCACCATTGTGTTTTGTATCGCAAGTTTGGCCTGGTTTGATGGAATGTTAACTTCTCTAACTTCAGTAGAGCAGGCCTCACTTTTTTTGTCCACGTTAGCTTACATCCGATTGGCTGTGTTGGAAGTCACTGCCCATTTACTATATGACGCACTATATTTACTATGTGTGTGAGATGTATGGGCTATATAGTTTCCGTTTCCTGTATGACTATTTTGTGTTACCATTCTCACCTTGCAATGTGTCACATTTGATAAATGTGAAAATTAGACTTGTAACAATACATTTGTCAGTAATGACGCAAAACACCTAGTGCGTGTCCAAATCTCAATTTATTCCTCTCTAAAGAATCAGCTGGCGGTTTATTGCACAGAGAGCAGGGATGCTCACACCTGGAAAAAAACAAGCTTTTTCTGAGAGTTAATGAAATGTAAAGAAAAGGAGCTCATGATGCATTGTTCCTTCTCGTGATTGTGAGTAACAAGGCATATTCACATCTAGTATGAGACTGTGAAAGGATGCAGGAGACCAATGAGGCATTATAGCAGAGGACAAAGAACGATTTCAGTTGAATTAACAGCAACACAAGTTGCAGTCCCTGCTTTGTATGTGCGTCCCTTTGTATACTGAATGGAAGTAGAGGACTTTCCTGTGTTTAGTCATAGTGTATGTTCTAAAAACATCGATGTACCTCCGTCAGTGTTAATGTTGATTTACCACTGACAGTAGCTGATTGGTCTTTTCTTATCGTATTCATTTTGGCTTGAATATTTACACAGGTAATTAAGGCCCTGTGCAATTTTCGTCAAACGCGCGGTGATGCAATTAAAATCTTGGCCTCCCAGCTCCTTCCTCTGTTGTCTTTGCTTCTTCTTACTGCAAAACAAACAAGATCTGTGGCCATTGTTTCCAGCAGTGGACTTACTGCATGTGTTGCCCTCCCTGCTGAGATAAACACAGCCTTGTGATTGGAGCCTATTGTTTTCTGCTTCAGCTTCATGTTTGACACTAATTTGATTGTTTTTCCACAGTCCAAAAATAATTTATTGAAAATTGTTTTTATTTTAGCCCATTTAGCAAAGCTGCTACACAGAAGTTATCTTAAAGTGGCAAGTAGACAAACTACAGCCTCTTACAGGTATTATGTTGGATGAATTTGAACCTAGAGTGATCTACGAATGAGCATTTGTCAAAGCAGCACTTGAAGTCTAACCTCAACCCTTATTTTTGGCATAGGTGCCTGTATTTGGAAATTAATGAATTGATCTCTGGTAATGGGGCCCGCCTTGGATTAGAGAGTGTTAACCTTTAGAGATATCTGTACCTGTCATGATGCAGAGATGTCCCAAATGGTTTACTCCATGTAAGGTCCAGGATGGTTTGAGACACTCGGTGGTTAATAAATAAAACCAGAAACAAAAACAGTGATATGTTTGGAGCCTGGAGCCAACTCTATCAAGCAACAAGAGCTGTTTGTTGGTTAAATGTTAATGTAAACTTGACTTCCAGCTGTGTAAGATATGAAACAGAAAATAACCTCAGATCTAGAAACACACACTCACCAGTTTCTCTTTGTGATCATCAGCTACTACAAATATTACAGCTCAGACCATAATACATGGGGAATTCCCATCTGTTTATATATCTTCTTTCAAATCATTGATTGTGAAAGTGAACACTGCATTAGCGTATGCAGAACATTACACTTCTGTACACTTACACAACATAAAGCCCCTGTGAAACCTATATAATTGTTTAGTTACAGTCTATCCCACTGCAGCAAGCCTCACTCACACTGTGAACACTCACAAGCAGCCACGTCGGACTTGTATTTATTTCAGACACCAGCTGTGTGGGTATTCACAGGAGAGAGACATACAGACTGACTAGATGGGCAGTGTTTCCCCTGTTTGTAATTCTGAGTGGGAATGGAAAAGAGTTGACAGAGAGAAGGGGCTAGAAATAATTTGGGGGATTCCTCTTTGACCGCTTTCTTTTTCCAGTGATGCTCAAAAAGTGTTCTCGAAACATTCATCTGGACTTTTGGTCTCTGCCTGCATTCTCTTGGGATTTCATCAGAGGAAGTTGAAAGATAAGAAAGGAACTTTTTAAGTTTTTACTATAACATAGCAAGTGTCAGAATGACAGATGTTTAACCACCATGGAAATTAGAATACAAGAAGTTATAATAATCTCTATGAGCAGCACCACTTCCCCAGGGCAGAATGGGATTCTGTTTGGTGTCGTGACGGGCTGGATTTGGTAGAATCAAAGAAATGAAAACACCACTAAACATCAGCTCGAGGCAATCTTAAGAAAACCTCAACCGGCTGAAATGTGACAAAGACAGCTGCATGTAGGTGTTGACTGTAATGTGACAAAATGTGTGTGCATGTTTGCACTAGCACATGATAAGAATATAGAGAAGTATTTTAGGTATCCTAACCCCTGAGCCGCAGCTGTGCAGCCCTTTTACTTTATATATATATATATATGGTAAAGGCAGCATACAGCCACAGGCACAAACAGAGACACACACACAAACCAATTTTGATTGCGTATGAAAGCCTTCATGTTGATCAAATTTGCACCAGAACTAAATTAAGCCTGTTTCTTTTATAGAATAAGTCCTAAATTGGCCTTGTAAAAATCTAATATAACTATGTATTAACTCCAGATATATTCTCCACCTGGTGCTTTCCCCCCCTGTTTTTTGCCATTACAAACCTGGAATTACAATTGAGAAATGCAGCCATAAGAAATCCATTTGCCTACTTGTTTATTTGTGTATTTGTTAAAAATTAGGAGAATACTTTGAAAGAAAATGTATCTTTCACCGACGGCCACAAGCAGCATTTTGAATCATGAACTGTTTGAGTCTTTCCTCCTCGGTGCACCTGAGATCTGCAGCTTGCTTCGACAATTCACCGTATCAGAGTCTGTGGCTGCTGCTGCTGTAGATGTGATGATTCATTCTAGCAAGACGAGACCTTTCTGCCCTGTTGGTTTTCAGAGTACATTGTGAAACTGAATTGAGATGTGCTTGCTCTGCATACTATCAATCAGCCGGGTTTCTCATAGAGTCCTACCTGACTTATTGGCCATACATGAAACATCACTGAACTCTACCAGAGTTGCATGTTGGAAATCCAAACTCTGTGTGTTCATCCTTTAGTGATAGATTTATTCTAATTAATGATTACTGCATGAATTTGTGCCCACACTAGAATCCTACAGCAGGTAAACTGTTGCACTGAAGCCTCCTGCAATCGATTATTTCTCGTATTTTTCATTATAACTCAACCTTTTTTACTCACTTGCAGGTTTTTCTATTTGTCTCTCACTGACAACGCAACATTTACTTCATTGCTCTTCGTACACGTTACACCTTGCCCTCAGCATTCTGGAAGGTGTTGAAAGGTACTGATGTTAAGTGAGGTGGACAGAAATCTCTGGAGGGAGAAGGGCAAACCAGACACATCATGAGCTTTGGTTTGGAGCTTTATTACATTTTCAGACTCCATGAAATCCCGATATAGCTACTGTCCGATTCTTGAAATGATGAGGTATGGATGGATTATTATAAAATCATATCCTCCTGATTGTTTGCGGCAAATAATATTGTTGGTATTATTTTATAATAATTACAAACCAAGTTATGACATAAATGTAATTGAATAAAAAAAAAACTGACACACAGACCGTTATGAATATAATCATACACTTTATATGACCTGGTTTTAGTTAATGATATTGACACCACATACTGATGACAGATTTGTATCAATGTGTTAGCTTTCCATGCAAAAAGATTAATTGAAAGCTAATTAACAGAAGAAAATTAACGAGCTAACAGGTTGCCACTCTGCAACAAGGTGCCGAACCTCACGCGGTGACGGCCGCTCTAGTGAATTCTGCGATAGTGTTTAAATAACCGCTCCTGTACCGGATCCAACCGGCTCTGTTTTCACGTTGTGTCATTTCCCCCTCCCGCTGATTCCCACCTGCTCTGGTGGATGTGCTTGGGGATTTAGCTTCCTCTGGTAACTTGTCTCCTCAACGAACCGCATGTAGATTTATTTGCTGATCACAGGATTATTCCTGTACATGTTCAGTAAATACTGTGTCTGTCAGCATGGGTGTTCACTGTGTGGGCGCTCGACAGACTCAAATCATGTTGGTCCATGTTACCAACAATCACACATAGCTGCTCAGTGTTAAATGTTTTTCATTTCAAATTCCTTCCCAGGGATTCCAGGCCATTTTGCCCATATGTTTATTAGATAGGAAACCTATATGCATATCCGGTGAGAATCATGTACAGATATTCTCACATTCTGAATGTGTCACGTAGTGGTGTGAACTTGACTTATTTATTCGCCCTCTAACACAAGTAATTAAACTCCTCTGCTCTTTGCAACATATGTGATAAGCACTGCTCACATTTCTTAGCTCAGGAATCTGCTCTGGAGTTTTCTTTTGGTTTATATTTCTGCCAAACCAAATAAGAAACTCTTTATTCACAGTACATCTGATCAGCTGTTTTTTTTTAATAATGCCAAATGTCAGATTATTTCTTTTGAAACAGGACTGGGCCTGGTATTAGCACAATCGGTGACAACACGTTTTGCATGGCTGCTTACATTATGTGTCTTGTTTATACACACTATGCCCGGTTTATTAGATGCAACTAGATAATGTGAAGGTAGTGATGATACAGCTGTGCAGTGAACCTCACCTGAAGGTCGGAATGTTCAGTCTTGCTCACACTGATGAGATGTAGTGATTCAAATAGTGATCACTGGTGGTTGTGTTGCTGTTCGTTGTTGCATCACACTGAGAGATGTCTCCAATATTAAGACTGATAGAAATACTGTGCAAAAAATGCAATGGACTTAGTAACAGGTCATATCCATCACAGAGTAATGTAGAACCAGTAATGCTCTCCAAGTGTTGCCTTGATGTTGTCTTACGATACACCACCATCACTGCCCCATTAAAATAGGCTCTGTTTTTGACCATGCTGTGTGATGTACCCATAGTGCACCTCTGTACACATTTCCTTGACTCTGTGATGTCATCAGACTGGGACGACCTGGGGTGGACTGCTACTGTCAGCACGAGACCGGAGCAGCTGTTCTTCAACTGGTGTTCCTCATCAATGAGGTAAGAGCATTTCATCCTTTTTGTGTTTTCTTGATTGTTATAACGATGAAGGCAATTACCTTTTTTTAAATGGGGGGAGTTGAATTATTTGTGTGAATATGAGAGAGGAATTATGTCTGAAGCTACTCAGGCATTGCTCATGAGTAAAATTAATTAATTGTGCATTTATCGTTACTTTTTACTTCATGGGATTTGTTGATAATAAATAATCGCAGATTTGGCTTTGTCACAATCAGGGCTGTTTTGAGGGTTAAACACCTTTTTACCTAACTTACCGAATACAACATAGTGTATATGCATCGTTTTATATTGTGGTTTACTCACTTGTTATTGTGCGAAAAAAAAAAAGAAGCTTGAGTCAAATTCACCAGCAATGTTTACTGAGCATTATGTGAGCGTCAGAGCACAGCCTCATCTTGTACCCGCTCCTTCCCACTGTTGCCTGGCACCTTACCCCTGCTCTCCTGTCTCCTGAGCCTACAGACCTTGCTGCTTGCAAACTGTCAAAGTCCAGTCTCTCTAGCAAACAAGACGAGTTTCAGTGGGTTCTATATTTTTATATATATTCTAAAACTATAGCCATGGTCACAATAATCCCTGTTCTCTGTTTGAGGCGTGCAAGTGTAATTATTTTTTTTCCTGCTGAGTTAAACAGCAACATCTTCACCATGTTAAATATTAAATCAGAAAATGTGACTGAAGCTTAATTTGGTCCATGTTCGGTTTGTCACGTTACATAACCCAGAAATCAAGGCCGCTGAGGATGAAATGATCCAACCACTCCAGTTGTATCACGGAGAGGAGCAGTTTGCCCGTTGGAGATAACTTGATGTGTGCGAATACGAGAGAAATGAAGATCCTGACGGTGTAACCCTGGTGCACCGTGGGCCCCATAAATGATTTATTTACTTTCCCACCGTTGTTTTTGGTTCTCGACTGCAGATTTGGTTTCCAATTCAGTGGTTTCGACTGTGTTTGAAAGTACATATTGACATATTTGGGTTTACAAAATTTGTCCCCCCAGTCGTCTTTCTGAAACTCTCTGTTGTTTAATGTGGAGGAGCTGATGACAGCAGGAGACAAAGCACTCTGTAATGAACCATTTAAATTATCATTATGATCATTACTCACTCAAAGATATGTTTCCTCCATGTCTTTAAAACAGTTTTTCCTCGCTGTCTGATTTGGCTTTGGGGGCTGACACATGGCAGTGGATCTTTTAGGCCTTTAACAGAAGCTTACTCATGTGTGCCGTGGTTCGATTCCATGTTTTGTTTACTAACAGAATTCTGTAGGTGTGCTAGCGGAAGAGATACAGGTCGTGGTGTTAAAGAGCAGGAGCTTAGTCACGCGGTTCACTCCACTCTGTGTTTCTCTTTATCCTTTATTCTTCTTTAATCCATTTGCTCCTCCTGCCTCTCGATGTTTTTTGCGTAGCACCACTCAGTTTTTTTCTTTTATGCCCACTGGCTCTTTCAGCCCACTTCTCCATCGCTCATTGGCCTACTTGTGATGTGTCTGTCTGAGGCAAATGGATGTGTATGGGCCTGAAGAGGTGTGTGTGTGTGTGTGTGTGTGTGTGTGTGTGTGTGTGTGTGATTCTCTGTGTCAGGTACTTACTTTGAGTATGTGTGTGGAGGCTCAAGTACATGTGTGAAGACACTGTTCTCTGTGTGCATGTGTTTTAATACCTCTGCCAAGAAGGTTATGTTTTCAATACTGTTTGTCTGTTAGTAGGACTACACAAAAACTACTTTCACCCATTTTCCAGAGAATATTCACAACAAATTAAAAACAACAACGTATATAATGTGTAGCAACAGCTGTGAGCTGCTAAACCTGTATGGAGTCCTTTTTTTTACCCTTCACCTTGTGTTGATCTCCTCCTCAGCTGAGTGCCATTCTAGTTTCTGCATATTTACTCATTCATTTTTGCCCTTCATTGTGAAATGAGTGGGATTCAGCATAATAAATGCTTTTGTGTTTGTGTCCTGTATATCAACAGGCCCTCACAGTGATTACTATAGGTCTTCTCATTGTTTGACCTGTCGACTAATAGCTGTGCTGCGTGTCAGTGTCCTCTTGAATTCACTGTGTGGGCCGTCAGCCTCCCTGCTAATGTTCGACTTATGTTTTTCAAACCAGCCTCTTGACATTCACTTAGATTTAACCCATTCCTGGTATGTAACTGTTTCATGCATCAAGAGTGTGTCTCTTCTACGGTAGGGTGGTGGGCAAGCATTTTCCAATGTGCCACTGTCAGTCCAACAACTGATATTTGCACATGTGTGTGGGGGGACGTGATCAGACCTCATTTCAGCATCTGTTTGCAAATAAACGCGACAGGTTATTGTTTCTATTTATACCAAAAACCATTTGTTTTCATCGGTCTATACAGTCCACACACTACACCGTCAAACCAACATCAAAACACTGCATAATGTTGCTGCTTTAAAATTGATGATGGGGAACAGAAATTATGATTCAGGAACTCTTTGCCATCTGCTGCGTTAATGAGGTGCATAACAGAGACCAGTGTCGGTGATTCATCTGTGGAGCATTCAGACTTCCTAGTCCTCTGAAGAGGTACATTGATTAATGGTTTAAAATTGCAGGGTAAACTCTTTTATTGCATATTATTAACAAAGCCAATTTCCCTCAACAATTCTTGAAACAAAGAAAATGTGCAAATGTTATTACATCGGCACCATTAATAATTTGTTTTAACGAGAAACACACATTTCATTCCTTATAATTTATTAAGCCTCTTATTCTGTGTTAAAATCGGATTTTCATAGCTTTTCTTTCAGGTTTGAAGAGGTTTAATCAATTTCTTCCCTCAGCTCAGGGACCCTTCTTAAGAATTAACTTTACATCAGAACACGTAATGATCAATTGGTTAATTAATCAATTATAGATTTTCTGATGCGATGAGTGTTTAATGAGAGCTATTGAAGATGGTTCAGCCAAACATGAAATGTTGATTCACCAACATAAATACATGGTACCTATTCTTCCAAATGGTTTATATAGAGTTATTTTCCTTTGGCCCTGGCCTCTGCCATTTTACCTGTGTACTATAGCTGCACCTGGCTGCCATCAAGCCGTCAACACAAGTTCACCATAATGGAGCTGTGGACCTGGTGCAAAACATATAAGGTCAGATACAGACTTACCAGGGTCCAGGGGGGAGAGGTGGTGGAGCAGTTACCCAGAGGTGATCCTCAACTCACTGGGGCCCTTAGCAAAATTCAACTGATGGGACCTCCGACCTGACCCATGACCAATGAAAACCACTTGCCACCCAATCACACCTGGCAACCCAATGCTTCCATTACACTTCCCTTTTAAAATAGTTTGCTCCATCTGCTGGTCTGAGACCAGCAGATGGAGCAGAATGAGGTATAAATGTATTGAATTGAATATCCTCTATATAATCTTAAGAGAAGTGTAATATTTAAAATACATTTTATAATGTAGAATGTAATAATTCTGAGGTTTGGTTCTGCTGCATGGTGATGAACACTAGCTGATGATTACTGGTTGCTTGAAGAGGCTTTCACACAAACACACAAGTCTTATAAATATTTTTACCTCGTACTTGTACTCAGTGGAGACAAATATCATATCTTCATCAATCATTCTACCAATATAAATTATGATCTTACAAGCTCACTATGAAAATAAGCTTTTGTTAAGTGTGACAATCAGATGAATCAAGGGAAAGTTAAGGTCACTCATTCATAATGGGGGTTAGACAGGTTTTTGTAAAGAGATTCAGTCAGATGAAGACTTTTTACCACAGAGTGCAAATACAAGACTTTGGTGTCTGATGGTAATTACAGGGAATAATGGAACATTTCTCCACGGATAATAATGGTCCACAAAACGTCCTCCCTACGCTACATTTCCCCGTCTAAAGTTTTATAATCATCCTGATAATCACCCCTTAAGCAAATGTTATGTTTTTTTAACGGAGGGAAAACATTCTGTGAAATACTCTTATGTTGTAAAGTCTTTAATCCCATGATTAAGTTTGTAATCTAAAGCTAATTCTCCCTGGGCTCCAGTCTTAACATTGACGCTCTGGTAGCGAACCCGCATTGGGAATTTCACTGTAATTACAATTAGCTGCCCTCAGAAGCAGGGTTGCAACCAGCTGATGACATTTGAAAACTTCCTCTCAGGTTTAATTCAGGGTAAGACGCTTTGCAGTAATACAGAATTATATACAATATTATTGAGATATTTTTTACTTATTCTGTTCTGCTTTTATGTGTTTATGAGACTGTGTATACCTCATGTTATTTGCATGTGCTTGTCCTTGGTGCCCTTCACCTTAAATCTCATATGTTTTCGGCATTTTGTGTAATCTTCCACAATCTCATCAACCAGGACCACAGGACTTTATTCCAAAAGGCAAGGTGATATCCGTGTCCCTGCAATGATTCACTACTGATACTTCCTGTTTTTTCTCCTCCAGGGAGCGTTGGTCACAGCCTGTGCAGATGACACGCTACACTTGTGGAATCTGCGTCAGAGGCGGCCGGCTATCCTGCATTCACTCAAGTTCAACCGAGAGAGGTAAGCATTCCGCTAGGTAGGACGCACACGTACAGTGTACAGACACACACCACACACCTCTGACGGTGAAAACTGGATGCGATTGCCCGAGAAGAATATAATCTCCATTTTTTACGTGATTCTAGAGCCCAACATCATGCACAACAATTTCCACAGGGTCAGGCAGTCAGGGCTGAGCTGCACATGACACTGTATTCTGCTTCCACTCATCTTCAGCATCTTGACACAATGGCAGCTGTAAAAAGGGCTTAGAAAGCCCTGAACTGGGCTCACATTACAGACATTTCAGGCCAATGTAAACCTGATCTGTACCCCCAGGACTCTTATCTTGGTTGGTACTGATGTTCGGTCCAGATTATCTGGTAGTGTGAGGGGTTCCAGAGCCTCTCTTGAACCTCCCCAGCTGCCGGCAGAATAATCGGGAGCCTCCGCGATACTCATCAAACTCATATTTAGGATTTACAGTGCGTCGTTTCCGAGCTGAATCACAGCAGCCAACGAAAGAGACAGAGTGACGCGAGCGGCTGACGAACATTCTGAGGAGAACGTCAGCAACTGCGTTACAGTTAACAGATATTATAACTGACGGTTGAAGTGTCACCTGAAGGAAAGATAAATATCTCATGCTGACCACGTGCCTTCGATCATTTTCTCATCCACACTCATTCTGCCTTCTCCTTTTTCAAATATAAGAGCAAGTTGTTGCTCTTCGCTAATATCCACCTTCCCTATGAGGACACATGAGAGGGATGAGGTGGTGTGTTGTTTCCTCTGAGCCAATAATATAATAATATCATCCTGTGGTGTGTGATTAGCCATCATTTTCTAATCTTGTAGTGTGGTCCTGTTTAAGATTATAATGAATGATATGTGTGGAGATTCTCCTCATGTCCGCCATGCAACCTGATTTCAAATTACATTTATCTGAGCCGAGCTTTATTTAACTGGACCATCTCTCAGCAGCATCATCGGCAGTGGCCAGAAACACATTTAATCAGCTCTGTCTGTGTCGAGAAGACGAGGCCTCCTCCCTCCCTTCCCCCTCCTCCCTCTCCTCCCTCTCCTCCCTCTCCTCCCTTTGACACTGAACCTTTTTTACCCTCTTTGATAAACCTGAGAAACCTCATCTTCTGACTCAATTGAACTTGTGAGACATCTCCTCCATCCACACCACCACCGGCAGTGATAGATTATTTCTGAGTGGTTATTAGAAAACCGAATCCTTCGCCTTCGAGATGTTGCCACATCACTCACCTTCCACATGGTTGCTGTAACCTGGCATCATTAGAGAGAGCTGGTGGAATATTTGATGTTGGTTATGGAAGCCCAGTCAGACTGGGTGTGATGGTAGATGTGCTTAATTTGAACATCTCAAATGACAGAGAACCTCTGTTTTGTGTCTGTTTCTATATCTGACACCAATTGAGGGGCTTGAAGGTTGAAGGACAGGCTGTTTTTGCTCTGGTGCTTTTACCTGACAGCCACATCCGCACCATAGAGTTCCACAATTGCTCAATAAACTGGGATGAACCTGATCACTGCAGAATTCTTGACCCAGTGAGTTTGACTGAAGGTGAAAAGACCCTGAGTGTGCTTGGGAAATTGGCAATTTCCGTCTCTCCCTCTCTGTTAGTAATATTTTTTCTAATGCTCTAAAAGTGTCAATGATCATTACATTTTCTCCAACTTGGAAAACTTTCATCAACTCCCAGCGCCCTCTATTGTCCAGATATGACGTCCTTGATCTCTCTCTCTCTCTCTCTCTCTCTCTCTCTCTCTCTCTCTCTCTCTCTCTCTCTCTCTCTATCTCTCTCTCTCTCTCTCTCTCACTCGCTCTCTCTCTTGATCCTTGTGTCACACCTCCTCACCGGCTGGATGAGGAGGACATGACACACCCTCCGCCAGCTGCCTCCTTCAGTCTATCACATGTCTCACTCGCTGCTTGAGGCCATCTCCTCTTCTCCCCTGAGTAGCAGCCTCTGAGATGTTGTCATAAGCAAGGTTTGGGCTCTTTGCTTTTTCCCGGGCAGTGACAGCTCGGGCTCTGATCTTCACCATTTAACTGTTATAGCAAACAAAGGCGTCTAATGTTGACATTCGGTTTTTGAAACGTTTCCCCTTGCGTCGGCGTGGCCATACACAGAAGAAGCCCAGTTGTTTAAAACAACACATTTGGTTTAATCCAAGGGGCGTCCACTGTAGTTGTGTAACTATCCAGAGCACACTTTCATTGTCAATAATCATATCAACAGGACAATAAAAGTAAGTTCCTTTAGTTATAACTGCAGTCAAAATAAACTCTATTCATTTAAATCAAATTTAATGACAATTAAATAACAACAAAGTAAAATAATAATTTTGATGTCAAATTAAGCTTCTTTTAAAAGAATAGCTGCACCATCATTCTCTTTGCCATTGAGGCTAAGAAAGTTCAGAAACATGTTGATGGAAATTAAAGGAGGCAACCTTCATACACAATGAAAGCAAAGTTATATAAGATGCATTCAGAGCAAAACTAGGGAAAGTTCAAACACTAATCATTCCATCAACTTCCTGTTCAAGTATTTCACACTCTAAATTCCTCCTATAATAAATGCTGCTTTGACTAAATTCATTGAACAGATGTGATTGATGTGTTTTTTCTTTTTGCATTTTCATCCTACTCAAATTTCTTTGAGTGCACCTTTCTCATGGTCAAGAGCCTTAAATGAATAACTGAGAATTTTGATTGAAGTTAAAATATAAACTGTGCACATGAATTGCAAAGCACATGTATTTTCTTTTACAAAAATATTTATTATGGTACATTTATAAAATCACAGAACATCAGGGTCGATGCCAGTGTTAATTCTGATGAGTACTCATCACAGCGGAACTCAACTTAAGTCAAGGACCTCATCTGAGTCACTGGTCATGTTTTCTCTCAACTTTCCATCCCGAGACGGCAATGAACTTCCTCCAGGAGACGGAGAAATCTCTGTCCTTCAGTAAAAAAAGGGAACAGCATCATAAAACTCCACCAGGGGCTTGTTAAATCCACGTACTGTCTGCAGGTCAGGGAAGGAACACACTGTCTCTGTAATGCAGTGACAACAACTACTGACATTTCAAGGAATTCTATCAAATTCATTCCAAATATTGAAGAATTCTTCATATCTAAAAGCAGCTGCTCACTTTAGTGTTTGTATTGCAGACAGTGCAATCACTTCTGCGCTGCACTTTTAATTGTGTTTTTTCATTAATGCTTTTTTTAATGTCACAAATATGAATACAAATGCCTGTGTAATTTTGATGAGGACATTGTGGTCTTGGCTGCCAGGAAACTCTGGAAGCAGGATGCCTTCATATACCTTATGTCTTTCTTTTTCTGCTCCAGAACTCTTGGCGTGTCTCAGCTTTGCCTCTATTAAAATTTAATAATTTTCAGGGAGGGACACTTTAGACAGAAGTTAGCAGAAAAGTAACACGTTAATGTTTAGAGAAATCATCACACCATAGCCTGTTTAAACCTGTCCATCTGAGATTTATTCACAGACCCTGCAGCTGTACCCATCACTGTGATTCTCACTCTGTAGCATGGCCACGCAATCACATGAACCTTAGGGATATTGTTTTGATTCAACCGTTCTTCCGGTTCCTTCTACCTGTCTCGTGGTGCAGTGAGGTAGAAGTTAGCGCCGTTCACTCCCGGTTGCAGAGCAGTGAATCATGCTTGAAGATAATGAAGAAGGAGGGCATCATGAGTCATCCATCAGAGGCTGGCCAGTGATTTTCCATTTAGCTCTGTCTCTCCAGGTTGGACCTCACACAATTAGCACCCTACCACCTCCACACAAGCCCTGAATAATGTGTGAATCACAGGAAATTGAACAGGAGAATTGTTTTGGGATGACTGTCAGTCAGCATCGCGAGGCCGCCGGCCCTCCTCGCTTGTCACGTCGAAAGGAATCTGAAGACTTTCACAGCAAACAAAAAAGCACATCACAACACATGAAGCATCACACACTCCCTGCAGCTTTGAGGACAATGAAAGGAGACAGTTGAGCTAATGTAAGCATCTGTGGTTTTGATTCTATCCAACATGACGGCTCGGATATTGTTAGGTAGCCGTTGCAGAATTCCTTAAACAGTGGTGTCGTGTCTCGTGCAGAGCAGATGGCCAGGTCGCCCGCTCCCTCGACCATATCAGCAATTCAATTAATCCCTACATCTGTTTAGCTAATAAAGGATATTTGCTCCTCAGCTGGTTTGGAGATGGCTGGTCAGCTGGAGGCTAAACCCACGTCTCTTCCTGTCCTCTTTGATTGATTATTATAAGCCTGGTCCGACTGTCTGGAGTCCAGACCTTATATTTTACTACAGCTCTGTGTTCGCCTCTACTCACTCCCCCCATGCCTTTTTCATTTTCTCATTGCTTCTTCATTAAAGAGAGGTTTTGTTCTTTAAAGCCTTGACTTTTCTTTGATATTTTCACAGGAAGAAAAATCAGGACTTGTAGGGATACTACGTGTTGGAAAGTTTGTAAGGGTATAAATAGGCAGTTTCAACAGGATACGTTATTCTTCGGGCAACGATACACTATTTTTCTGATATCACACGATCAATATTTGATCAATGTGAAACAATATTATAATGCCCATTTTCCAAAATTGGTTACATCTATATCAAATCACAAAAGGCCACATCAATATGATTTATTTTTTAGTTTTGTTCAGTCTTGACTTAATCTGTATTTAAATCTATTGTAAGATCCCTTGTCTTTGGAAATTTTATACAAAATGGCTTGTGGAGGAGTGTCTTATCTCGTCTTTCCTAAATCCAAAATAATTCCACACAATCGGTTGATCCCCACTCACTTTTGCATCGATACATTTTATTGTTGCTCACTGAATAGATATATTTATCCAGATCGCCGAAGGTAGTTTGAAGATATTTTGTGTTAAACACATAATAATCCTCAAACATTGATCATAAAGCTTCTCGAATATAAATGCATGTTGCAAAAGACTTTCTTCCTCATGAAGCACATCCCCGCCACCAGCACCAGTTTGAATGTTGTCATCTCCCTGAGCCACCGGAATCCTTATTGAATTGTCTGCTGTCTCGTTTGTCTTCCATCTTCTAATCCTGCCACTTACTGGGTCGTTGGCTTTGGGGCTTTGGGGCTTTGGGAAAAAACATCCGATCCCAAAAGATCTCAGAGAAGTCATAGAAAATTATTTAATAAATTGTTTGAGGCTGTTAAATTCATATGTTTTAAACATGGTCTGTGTATTTTTCAGTGCAAAAAGCTTGAGCAGACATGCAATCACTCAGGTATGGTTATAGTAAGCTTCTACATTTAGGCTATATCCTTATTGCCTAGAGTGATGCTCACATGAGGTACAATTGAGAATTCATACATATGCAAAATGAGGACTGTGCGGGGAGAAATACTGCATTCAATAATTAAGATTCGATGCTATTTAAAGCTTTGAGTACGGAGGGGTAGTGATTATGTGTGGAACAGCGTACCAGTTCAGCCTGTGGTGCATACAGTACGTCTGCAGGTTACAGGGAAATGTAACCGCACACAGAAAAAGTTCAGGCTTCTTCCACTTCTGGCAGTTGTTTTGAAGGGCTCTTAAAATAACTATTTATACCGGCTTAGGGTGAGCTTACAGGCTGAGTGCAAGAGTTCTCTGACAAGAGAGGAGCAGGAGTGGCAACATAAAGCGCAGGAGGAGCAAATGCAGGCGATCAGTCCTATACACCAGCTTCTGCATTGTGGAAGGAAAGCGATTTTCCACCTTCCTGCTGAGTGCTAAATTAAACCGTGACAGAATGAGTCAGGCCACTTTCCCTGGATATCCATGAATGAGTCAGGCCATGACTTCTGTTGAGAAAGACAATTATTACAATTAAGCTGATGGGACGTAGTTACAGTCTGTCAAGTGCACTGAAGAGACGATGCTGAAGGTTGGAGAACGGTTACATCCCCGCTGAGCAGTGTGTGTTCTACAATAACAGTGTCATTAAATATCTGTCTCTGAGCCAATGATTGTTTCATCACTTGGATTCTGTTGAGTCACCAGAAGAAAGTCTGTGTAAATATTAAAAAGAAAGAAGAGCAAATGACTCCATGTTTCATCATTGTTTTACTCTAGAAGGAATAATTGCTCTATTTAATTTTCCTCGATCCTATTGTAGGATACATTATGGCTAAAACATTGATTAACCACAGTAAAACAGGTAACTGGTTCTGTTGTGTTGTATCACTGTAGGCCTATTTTTGACTTAAGCCATGAAGCCTCCTTCTTCACAGGTCCAATACATCTGTGCCCGGACCTAAAAAGCCCCAGAAATGTTATCCTAAATCTGACCATGACCCATTATCTGAAAGCTGAGACCTGGAACTGTGTTCACCCGAGAATTACTGAGAAACTTTCTGTCTTACCCAGTGTTACTTCAGCAGCCTTCTCCCCTGTGCCTTGTCATGATGCGTATAATCCGTCCTCTCATAAAAAAATCCCGTTTACTGTTATTCTTCTTTGCTGATTGAAATAGCAGCGTGGCTAACTTCATCCAATTGTGATTAGAATTGACATTAGGTTTTAAATCTTTTTTTTCTTAACAGGAAATATACACCCTTAGATAAAACCAGTTTTCCATTTTATTCCACTGATTGATTGTTGTAAAGACACATATAATAATAACTAATGAATTATCCTCATTATAATCGCAAAATGTCGGGTTTACCCTAATGTGCATATGTACAAAAGAGTGAGAATAAACTGTGTTATCACTCCCATCAGTCAAACTGAATTAATGACTTTATATCGATGTTCTAACACCCGGTCTCTCTTCTCCTTTGTTTCTTGTTCTCCAGGGTCACGTTTTGCCACCTTCCCTTTCAGAGCAAATGGCTGTACGTGGGGACGGAGCGCGGCAACACACACATGGTCAACATCGAGTCCTTCGTTTTGTCCGGATACGTCATCATGTGGAACAAGGCCATAGAACTGTGAGTAGCTAACGCTCAAAGTGCTGGAGATCAGCGAACCAGTGGTAGCAGCTATGGTGATGACAAATATGCTTTCTAATGTAATGGTTCTGGTGGTGGTGCTGCGGACGGCACTGGTTCATACAGTACATGGACAGTGAAATATTGAGTGGCAGTTAAATTGGTCTGCTGCTGATGCCTTTTCTCTAAACTATGATTCATCTGTGGTGACAAACAGAAAGTTTACTTGTCTCAAGAATCATAAAAACTCAACAAGTGGCACCTTTGTTGGTATCATGTAGTTTTCAGCCACTTGAAATGTCATATATCATTATTTCCTGGTTTAAACCTCAGATGTAAATGGTTTACACAATGTGTAATTGCAGACACTGAAGATTGTCAGTTCTTTGGGGCCTAACACCATGTGATAATATGGAGAGACGCAATCACCAGAGGGATTTCATTGGTTTAGCATTAGGTGAATATGTGGATTGTTTGTTTCGCTGTAATAATGCTGCAGATTGAAAATGAATGGCACCGTCAAGTGAATAAATGGGGCGCAGCTCTGTTGAAGGCCTGTTTGTTTCTTTTGGTTTCACCCACCTACACGCTGTGCATGTGGTGTTAGCCTGACAAGTCCCCTGCTGCAGTGTCAGTCACAAGTCACTTTCATAGCGAACCAGCTTGTTGCCTTGTGACAGCCCAAACTGGGGAGAGCAGTCACAACACTGGTGTTTCTGTGTGGGAGGTCTGTCTGCCAATCACTGCTTGAGTCTCAGAGGCCAAAAAAGTGTTTGAGATTTGAGCAGAGCATTTTGGTTTGTTTATTTCTTGCTGTACGGAGGACTCTCCATTTTACTTTGCATCTTATGATCAGAATTTCCTAAGTTTCTTAAGAAGTCTAAAAATGTGTGACAGGAATTTTCAGTGATATGTTGGCATTCGTACTTCGTTATTTGAAAAATGTGTTTTTCAATCCTGCTTCCAGCCATAAAAAAACCACTGCTTCATTAACATTTAAGGATATTATTACATGTAAGTAAAATCATTATTATTTTTGTTTCATAAACATAACCAGTCCTGCTAAGGCTCTCCTTTAGTCTTAAATTTGTACTCTGAAATTGTTAAAAGACTTAGACTGGCAAATGGGAATACAATTGGAAGAGAGCAGCAGCACAACACAGTGCGTGAAGTTACTGTGTAGAAGAGATGCATCTAGAAAACAATTGTATATAAAATCACATTTCAGACAAAGAGGTGGATGAAGTTGGCAAAGGGGCGGAAAATTTCCAGTAAATTTGCATTTGTGTCTTGTTAAGAATGACACAAAGATGCAGACGCATATCAAGTGCCCAAAGTTTCCTCAGGGCTCACATTAGCCTATGACAAAACTAAATGTTTATATTTATGTCTGTATATGACAAGGTAAATACAGTTAGTTTAAATTACCCACAACATTTCTAGTTTATTCCTGTTAATTCCCGTTAAATCCCGTATATTCCCATGGACAGTTTCCAACTTTGAATATTCCCGGAATGTTGCAACCCTAATTATGAACAATCTATATTTTGTTCTTTTTGAGATTGGAGAACAATGTATAATGTATTCTATATTTTCTAACCGTCAGCACTCTGTACATGTACCTTTCTGAAGTGGAGTTCACGAGAAGTTGAACTAGTATAGAGAGAATCTTCTCTCATCAACACACACAGCGACTGGGGAGTTTCAGAGTTTCCAGTTTGGCTGGGGACGTTTTCTACCAAACATGAATGAATAGGGATGAGTGGGGACTCCGTTATTTCTGAGGTGGAACGTCTAGTGTGCAAAGGAGAAATTATCTACTCTGTGCACTGTTTACCAACAGCAGAGTGAGAGTCATTTAGTGAGTGTGTGCATCTGTGTGTGCACTTGTGTGTGTGTGTTTGTGTGTGTGTGTGTCTGTGTGTGTGTGTGTGTGCGCCATCCCAGCGTTTGTTTGTGTGCCAGCCGTTCACAGATGCATTAATTGAACACAAACCAAAGTATGCTCTCTGGAAAAAGAATCAATTATAGCGACAGTTCAACTGGGGCCAATGTTCCCAAACAGGAGGGCCGTGGCTCTCATTGAAATTCAAATGGGTTCGCAACATATTTAATGCACAATTTCATCTTCCGGAGATTAATTCTACAATGAGATATAAAAAATTAGCGGCAAGGGGGATATGGAAGAAAACACAGCAGCGTTGCGCGCATCCTGCTGCACTTCACAGATCCCTCTGATGAACAGAATTATGTTTACGCCTGGCATCATGTCAGCCATAGTCAACATTGCTATGTTTGGCGCTTTCTTCCACTGAGATTGTCAAATCAAGAAGAAGCTCTCAGCGTCCTCCTGTTCCAACCTCTTTTCAATGAATAAGTAGTGTTAAAATGCAAATGAGCTATGCAGATACAGGCCGTACATGGAAACACATGGCATTAGAAACCCTATAGATAACTTTAAACATATGCAAATGAATGGATTGTTAGGGTCTGACAAATGTTCACATACATTCACACATTGTCCTTGTTTTTCTGTAGTTATGTTAAGAAACCCCAAAGCATAAGTATAAGGTTAATAATAGTTTATTGTCTTGGTAAATGTGGAATATAACATGCATGTGACAAGTACCTGTAAGTCTCTCTCTATATTAAGGCTGCAGGGCCTGTGCCGATGTGGCAGGTTGGGTGAATAGCCTGTGAAGTAGCTGCTACAAGAATGGAGGATCAGATCAGAGATGGCACTGTCACTGAGCTGAAGTCGCTATGGAGACACAGTCACGAAAACTGCAGTCAACATGTCTCAATGGCAGGTCCTCAGGCTGAGGAGATGTTAAAGAAAAGCTTGCAGTGTTTCTGAAACAGATTTTAGCAGTGTGGTCATTCTAAGTCATTAATGTCAACACTCTAATGCTATAGAGAACTCTGTTTCCACTCCACCTCAGTCTTTGGTGGACACTAGATACAATATATGTTCATGTGAACATCATACAAACAAAACTGAATGAAATGTCTTTCTTAATTTTTACCAAAGCAAAGAAATATTGCAGAATATATGGTTGGCAGTTGACACCTGAATTACTTGGGATTAAAGTGCTCTGTCCATGCAAACATGAAACAACAGACATAATAAAAGTATTGTCAGCATTTATGATACGTGAACAACGTGAATTATAGTGGAATATAAATTCAATACATAGTGCGTTGTCCCCCTGCTATTCGTAAAGCTACAGTCGGTAGAAAATCAAAAATAGAGGCGAGAGAGAAAGATATTTCAAACTAATACAACTTCCAGACACCTCCTCCATTTCTACTAAGCTGTGCTCTAGCAGTGATTGAAACTTGGTCAAACTCTCCTCCTGCCTCTGATTGGTGGTTTAGAAATGGGAGTGTTGGATTCCTTAAATTACATTATGTCTCTGCAAGGCATTCTCTGGGATCTGATGATTTAAGGCTTGTCTAAGGCTTCCAAGGTACGTTTGCCCATGAGGACGCAGAGGGTAACTTTGCGGCTGCAGGTAAGAGGAAGAGATTGATGATCTTCTCGGTGGTGTCTCCTTCCAAGCACTGACCCGATCTCTGTGCACTGGCCGGCTCGCTCTTAGTTTTCACTCAGTGTCAGTATGCCAATGAGTTCATTTGTAAACATTAACACACAGACAAAATTTACGGGTTCATTAAACAGTCACGTCCACCAATGACACTCAAAACTCCCAGTCATCTGCGACAAGAAAACTCCAACCCCCGGCATGATAGAGTGCCATGCAGGACAGCCAATAAGAACCTTTATTGTAAATGTTTCTTTCTTCACATTTAACTGCAGAAACAGCATGATTATATACATAGAAGTGACAGTATTTGTTATATAATAGCAAAAGCAAATCATTTTTCCCTACACAGTCTTATTTCATTATTTCCGTCTCTCTGACTCTTCAGAAACATAGTCTCCTGGGCTGAATGCACAGTTAATCTTCACTGGAAATAAAGGACGGGAACAGCATCCACGCTCCATGGTGCTATAGGGTTGACTTTTGCAGCAAAGGAAAAACATGAAAACGAGTCAAAAAATAGGAAAATGCTGGCTGCTTGTTTGAAATGTCTTTGTCTCTTTTTACACTAGGTGAAAAGGATTATGGGTAAGACTATGGGCTGAGAAAGAGCCAATGAAAAGGCTAGCTCAGGATGCAGCTGAGTGTCTGAGCTGTGTTCTATAAGCAAAAACGTGGGTGTTTTGATTTCATCATTTCTCCTTTCTTCCTTTTCCTCCGCGGTGCATGTCTTCTCCTGAATACCTCAACATTATCTGAGCCGAGACTTACTGACTCCAGGTCAGCAGATGGTTAAAGTTCTACAATTACACATGACCAGATTTAGGAAACGGAAATGTCTGTTCATGGATTCACATCACCAAAAACTAATATCAGGAGCACGGAGATGCTGTAGATGCACATTTGACTCTACGCGTTTCTGCCCAACCAAACAAAAGACTATCATAGAGGAATTATGAGATTAGCAATAAACTGTTTACATTAGCGTTGAGTCAGTTTAATGGCTGTCTCTATGGAGGTGGCAGAGAGGATTATGTACTAACCAGAATGTCGGGGGTTCAATCCCCAGCACCTCCTGCCTGTATTACAAATTGTCTTTGGACAAGATACTGAGCCCGAAATACCTGAAGGCTGTGCTGACAGTGTGTGAATGGTGTATCATTGTGTGTGCGAGTGGGTGACTGCAACTTGTTCTGTAAACCAGTTGGACTGGCCGATGAGACTGTAAAAATACTATATAAATACAGTCCATCTACCGAATATTTTGTATCAAAAACTTTTTGTAAATAAATAGATCTACAACCACACAATACGTTTGTATGTTTAGACATTGCATTACCTTCTGACATCTCATTCTACCTCTACAACAGATGGAGATGTACAGGAGACATCACAATGTTGTATCAAGCCTCTGCATGTGATGCCACCTGAATATTACTCACTATGCAATTCAAACATGTCACGTACTTGACATCTCTGCAGCTGACATGCTTTTCCTGCCTTGTCTTCCTCCTCCCTAATCTGTCACATCGATTATTTTGTCTCTCCTGTGATTGGTTGCCATGGCTCCACTGGCTCCGCTTCAGCTCAAGGTGTCTGTGCATTTGTGTGTGTGTGTGTGTGTGTGTGTGTGTGTGTGTGTGTGTGTGTGTTATTCCCTTATAACCCTCAATTGTATCATAACATGTTCTGCCTCCTGGAAGCTGCAGTTAAAATAATGGTTTAATTTGAGCAATCTGAGTTTCGTCTATTAATCTATAAAGCATTCATCTGTGCAAAAGGGAAATACGTCTTTTTTTTTTTTTTTTATTCCTAGTTACACAACAGATAATGTTGTTTACCTTTGTCTCTGAGATTATTTGTTGACTAGTGCAGGGACAGTATTGTAAATGAAGCTTTCGCACTTCAATAGTAGCAGCAGTAACATTTTGGCTTGATGATGCTTGTAGATACTTTTCTGGCATTCAACGTCCCAACTAGCAATTCCTCAGATTTGTAAACCAACAACCACAGAGGCAGTGGGGACAGAGGAGAGACAGAGGACATCTGCCATTATATATCCATCTGGACAAAGTAGGACTTCATGATGTCCTTGGCTGTGACCAGCTCCAGATCCCGCTGGTTTATGTAGAGAAGCTCTCAGAGGCTTTTCAATGATGCTCCATCTCAGTTTTGGTGGAGTCTCTTGATGCAGCACATCCATTATAAAAACCAAAAATTAACATGAAAACTACAGATTTTATCAGTAAACTAATTTAAGTTTAATATATGAGATCCATTTAAAGTTTGAATAAAGTCTATAGCATGGAGAATGCATGGAGAAACTCAGCTTAATTCTGGAAAGTGCTTTTGGCAAATTCATTGTTCAAGTTTGTTATTGAGATGGAAGCAACTCAACTTTAAAGTGATGTAATGTGTTTTAAAGTGACTAAATCTGTTTTTCCTGTTTAAACGCTCTATTCAAGAGTAAAATAGTAATTTTCTTCTAACATCCTGATTTGAAATGTGTGCTTTTCAAAAACTGGCCTTGTCAACTGAAAGGCAACATTATCAGGAGTCACTGAGTCAGTCAGGAACTCACCTCGATTCACATATTCTCCTCCACAGAGTGATGACTTTCATTAACCAAGGAAAACAACCTTACTTATGCAATAGCAAGTATTTGCCCCTGGTCAAATCCGCTGTATCCAAAACTCAATAGCTGCTGGAAATATTTTCTATTTGACAACTTCATATTTAGTGTGTGTGTGCGTGTTTGTTCATGTACAACTTATTGTCTAGGGTCAAACAAGCATATGCCTGTTACATCAGAATTTGGGCATCAGCTGAATGTGTTATTTGTGACGGCTTGTGCAGCCAGATTTACCTGTTGTTGCTTTGCAGATACTGGACCGGTCTTTTGTGTCATGGATGGTTTGGTGATCTTTGCATTTTGCTTCTCAGATTGTCGAGGATAATGAGTTGTTTTAATCGCCCTGCCACAGCAGGCATAACTAAATGGCCAGTTATGAACGTGTCAGTCACACTTTACCTCACCTTCCCACATCAGCTCACATTTAAGTCACTATGCTGTTGGAGTTGCTGCAGTGAAGCTGGCCGCTGACCAAGTGGTTCTTGGAAAAACCATAGTTTTTTTTTAATGCTGTAAGTTTTGGGAGAACATTTGATCAACTCAAAAGCAAGACGTCTCTTTTTTTCTGCATTAGTCTCATTTGTCACAATCCCCTATGATACTGACAGATTATGTGGCCGTGTGAGTTCAATTTGGAAATATTTTTTTGTCTTCTGTGTCTATTTTATTCTAATAATTATATATTGTATTATAATTCAATTGAAACACCATATACAGGTTCAAGACATAATTATCCCCCTCGGGTGACAATCAAGTTGTTGAACATGTACTTTCCCCTGTGTGCCTTTCAGAAGATATACGATTTATTTTGAGTGAAAAGTCAACTCCACAGCTGACTTACCTCAAAATTGTGCTTTAGTTCAGTGTTTGAGTAAATGTACTCGGTTCCCTCCCACCCTTGATATTTAGCTCTTTGTCTGGTAATTGCAGTTAGAACAGTAATTTGTTGAACACTTTATGACTGAGCCATGGTAGTGATTTTTTTAGATTTTAAATAAGAGCATAAGTAGATTTGACTTTTCATTCGTTTAATAAATCTGAGCGACTGCTGGGTTTCGAGAGTGTAGTGAGGTTGAGGTCTATGTGCAGCTCCTAATTATCTCTGTGTGCAGCCTTATTTCCTCATGCGCCACACTGATTTTTCAAAGAAAAACACAGTGTAATGTTCTTTTTCAGTGCAGAGGAAAAAAGTGTTCTCTATATATAATTGTCAACCTGGGACTCTTTTTAGTTTAATAATTATTTAACAACTTTAAACCATGTCTGCTGGGTGTGTGGCTGGCTGCAGCTTTCTTTCTCTAAAAGTGACCTGCAATGAACCCTGAAGCTGCACCACCACCACTGCTGCACAAAGAGCTGGTCACCTTTTTTATTCAGAGTTTAGTGGAGCTCGACTCAGTAAGCAGAATCTCCAACTGGTGTCTGTTGTCCTCACAATCAATGAGTCCCAGCCACCACTGCTAAAGAGGGGCATGGTCACCTGATTCAGAGTGTATTCATATTGAACACAAATTTGGTTGCCGTTGTTCCCTGGATAAAGTCAAGTATTCTCTTCTATAGAGTGCTTGTTAATGTCATTTTACCTTGCAGCAAGTTATACACTAGGCTTTTGGACCAAACAGGGAAATGTGACTTGTATTCAAAGTGTAAAACTCTAAAATTGCTCATTAGTCATTGCTTTCACGTTCTCTCCAAACAAAGAGCTATGGGTCTTTTTCATCGCTCTCTTATGTCTCCCTCTCATCACAGAGCAACTAAAACTCATCCAGGACCCGTGGTTCATTTGAGCGACAGCCCAAAGGATGAAGGCAAGGTGAGTAGGCAGATAAAAGAAACACCACAGATACCTCCTGGTTCTCCTCGAGCACCAACTCTTAACCTGATCACTTTCTGCAACATAGAGCCCCCCCCCCCCCAACATATTTCCCTGTGCTAACTCTTGCCTTTAGTCAAATCCCTTCCATCTGTCAATCAACCTCCTTCTGCTGTCACTGCTTTTCCATCCCTTCTTCTGCCTATTGTCTATTTCCTTACACTTTCCTTTTCAAGTCTCACCTCTCACTCTCTCAGCTCCTCTGAGTGGCTTCCCGCCGCACACCATGGCTCTATAGTATCTCTCCTTGTTGCTTTCATGTTATTTCCCCCGTCCCTCGTGGTCTTCACATACACACGCAGATGATTTGAAGTGCGAGGGACTTGCAGGTAATATCTTCTGAGGACGGTCGAGTTTCTCAGGGTCATGATTGGCAGGAAGGGTGTCAGGCTTAGGTTGCTGTAAAAAGAGAGGTCGTTGAAGAGCATATTGATTTTTCTCAAATGGATTTTTTCTGCCTTTGGGTCAAACCAGACTTGACAAGCTGTGAAGACATAAAGACGAGTGAGGAGTTTGCAGCTGCTCTCGCACACTGTAGTCACAGGACAAAGGAAGAAGTGCTATGGGTAGCATAAGAAAATGGTATTAATGTAACTTAAAGGCTAAGAATAGATACAGGATTCTAAAAGAGTTCTTATTTCTCAAAGCTTTTGCTTTTGCTTATTATTCACTTTTAGTTGTGGTCAATACAAAGCCGACAGCTCCAGCTTCCTAATTACAACTGGGGTCTGACAACAGGGAACCGACATTAATTCATATCAAATAAATTTTCATTGCTCCACAAGAGACTATACACTCGTACTAACTGTTGTAAATTATGGATGAACCTTTTGCTTACAGTAGCTCAGCCTCACAATCCCAAAACAGCTCAGAGAATTTCAGGATACTGTAAAATAAAATGTTGGATTTCAAAATATGTGTTAAAAATCCATTGTAAAAGTTATTTCACACATAGTACAGACTCCCTGGCCTGGTACCAACATTTTCTGTATATAAGGATCAGTATATCCAAGTTAAAAAGACATTAACTAAAATTCAGGTGACCACAAATATGACTTGGGTGATTGATGTTGCTCCATTTCTGCTGTATCGCATAACCCATAAACATTTTAGAAACCACAAGTGAATTAGATTAGCGATTTTATGACTTTATGTGAATTTAAATTGTTCCTGCAGCCTCGTCATCAAAACTAAGTAATCCATAACTTGCTTTGAGAATAATGCAAATCCCTTTGTGTTCTTTATGGATGTGTTCACAGGACATCTTCATTCATCCTCCCTGCTTGTTTACAATTGTAACTGTTGATGTTAAAAGGTGATGCCGATTTAAAGCTTAAAGGTGTCAGGAGAGTTACTAGTTTTCCTTCTCCACCTCGCCTGCCCTCTTACTTCTAGTCTAAGATTTCACACACGTCTCCTTTTCAGCAGGGGATTTGTTTCCTCCGCTCGGTCTTGCAGGCTGATCTCCTCCAACATTACTCTCGATCTCTCTCCTCTGATCTGTGATCACACTGGGTTGCCTTTTCTCTCTCTTTCAAACCCATGAGTGTGAAACTATGTTGTGTGCAGGTGTTTTTCTTCTTGTTGCTGTTGCCTTTTTTCATCCGTTATTTGCAACAAGGCATTTGTCCATGTGAACTAGAAATAGGTATATATACGTATTTCTGCGCATGTAAAAATGTGTTTAAATAATCAGTATAGAAGGTCCGTGCTACATATTTGAGGTCTGAACTTCCAGTGCTGACAAACCATAAGTCTCACAGGCAGCCATCTGAGAAACTGTATTTTTTTTGTTGTCAGAGCCAAAATGTCTCTTCACATCAAAGAAAATCGTGAAATTACTTGAATTGAATTGCTGCTGTTGTCAATATGCTCCGCTCTTATATCTTACTCGCATTCCTTGTCACTCTCCCCTCTGAAGCTGCTTATAGGGTTTGAGAGCGGGACGGTCGTACAATGGGACCTCCGGTGCAAGAAGGCTGACTTCAGAATCTACTACGATGAGGTGAGTCTCCTGGTATCACCAACTCAAAATTTATAGTCGTCCAAAAGTGAATCATGTTGACACGGACGTACGTGATCGATGTAGGTAAATATTTACAAACCTTCCATGACTAGAGAATCCTGTGGAAACAAGGACTTGCCTTTTTTGTTATTTCCAAGTAAAGGAAATAACAGGTGAAGAATATAGCTGTCATTTCATCCAGTTAGAAGGGCCGAGCAAAACGAGACTCTGTCCTTTGTTTTTGATGATGTTCGCTTTTAAATGGCCACCTGACCATCTGCAACAATAAATCAGATATCCAATTGATCAAGACACAAATCTGAATAAGACACTGCTGTGTAAACAACATTTTCGGGTGACCTTAACCTGCATAAGGTATATACTGACTACATTTTCCTGCTCTTCCTTTATCAGTATATCAGTATAGAAGCCTCAGTGAAAATGCACATTGTGAAATGACACAGCCAAAAGCAGATGAAACTAGTCTTAATTGAATAGCTTCAAATTCGTCAAATTTTTTCCTAGTCAGTATTTCTATTACAGTATACTAACACACACACACACACACACACACACACACACACACACACACACACACACACACACACACACACTCATACACTGTCAGGTACATACACAACGACTGTCAAACACACACACACACACATCTGCTGATTTAATCTGTTTGTTTTTTTAACCTCTGTGGCCTCAAACCCAATTTGCCCCTTGGACAATTTCGCCTCGTAGCGCTGATCTTCTGCATCTCTCATCTCCTGTCACATCTCCCGTGAAGAGTCACATCCTGCTCACAGTCATTAAGGTGGTCTCATGTGCATCACCTCCAGCGTAGCATGGCATCTCTGTGTCACACCTCTTCAGCTGAGTACAAACCAAACAACAAAGACGAGGACAGCAGGGCCAAGCTTCAATATTTTAAACTTGTGCTCATATTGGTTAACCTTGAATTGCATTGCACTTTATTGTTTATTTTATTTGGGTTTTCTGTTTTGCTTCTGTTGCTGTTGTTAACCTTTTATTTTCTTTTTAAAAAAAACATAGCAAATTCAGAGTTACGCAGTTAGTGAAGGAAATGATCTGTTAGTAGAAGCTGTTGTGGTTTAGTAATGTTTTATGTCTGTCGTTGGCACAGGCCATCCACTCCGTGAGCTGGCATCATGAAGGGAAGCAGTTCATGTGCAGTCACTCAGACGGCAGCCTGACCATGTGGAACCTCAGAAACACCACCAAGCCATTCCAGGTCACCTTCCCTCACGGTGAGATTCACACCCACACCACTACACCGTTTTTTATTATTACACAGAATCGAGCCTTTATGTTCCCCAAGCTGGAAAAACTGGGTCACTGGGATGCTCACGGACACAACAGACAGAAATGACACATCGTTTAGGATAAATCTCAAATTTGATTAATCTACTGTAGAACAAATTCATGGTTAACTAGTTGTCTATGGGTTCAGATTCAAATAGCAATATGGCATAAACAAGTATGTTATGTAAATATAAACTTCTAAACTTCTACTTAAGGGAAAGTACATTCATTAGAAGATCACAGAGCCGTGTGAATGTGAGCCTTTTACTGGTGGTAATAAAACACTTATAGTGGACATTTTGTGGACTGTCCCAGTTGCCCCATATGATTACATTATTGCTGCCATGCTGTAGCTGCTAGGAGAGGTGATCTACTGGACAGATTACAAAAGTTTTTGTGAGCACCATTTAAACACCCACATTTCTAAACGTAGACCACAGGTTAAAAAATATCAGAATTCCCCTTTAATCATCAATGAAACTATCCACTTTTATGAATTGGTAAATGGGGTTTGTCCCTGTGGCATACATCACGCTTTATATCATAGACATTGGCACTGTCTGTGGATCAGAAATTAGAGCGGGTCGGTTGATCCCCAATTCCTTCATTCTGCGTGCCGAAGTGTTCTTGGGCAAGACACTGAATCCTGAACTGCCCCTTCTCTCTTTTGTGATAGACATTGTGTAATGTGTTTGTGAATATGTGAGCGGTTAGCAGTTCTGTGAAGCGCTTTAAATGATCATCCAAACTAGATAAGTGCAATTATAAATGCAGCCTGTTTACCATTATCAAATCCTTGGAGTCACTCCTGGTTATCATGGCTTGGTGGTGCAGTGCAGCTGTGCAGAGCCATCAGCTCCACATTATTCACACCAAGCTCTTTGCCAAGGGTCTTCACATCGAGAGTGCATGACAAAGCAAATCTGGCTCTGAGTTGAGAATAGTGGGTTGAATGATTCCCTCTTTAAACCTAATCCTGAATCCTCTTCTGCCAATTTATCTTCCCTTTGTTTCCCCACTTCCCGGCCACTCTTATGTTGTCAGATATCTGGTGGTGAATAACTCTGCTGTGACTTGTGATCTGCGATCTCAGGGCAGGATCACAAAAGAGTGAGGCAAGAGGGGGGGATGTGGGCGAGGAATGTCGAGGACGGAACAGCAGTCCCTAAGACCTGGTTAAATACCAGCAGATTGTTTACATAACAGATAAAGGAAAACGACAGAAGCAACTGAGCGTGAACAGAGGTGAATTTAGACTTGGGAAAAGAAGAAGAAGCTTAAACCGTAAACATGTCATCTCCCTTTATTCTGGTATTAAATAAATGAAGTGGTCAAACAATGTAGTCTGAGCACCACGCCCCCAAAACCCACCTGTGATACAAATGCTTTTATGCTCACATCTGTATTGATTTGGATGTTTGTTCATGTATTGTTTGCTGGACACTGTTGTGGTGCTCAGATGTTGTGCTGTGAGCTGGAGAGAGACAGGAGGCCTGCTGTCCATCCAGCTGTAGGTTATTCAATAACAACAACAACAAAAACAACAACAACAACAACGTGAAATCATTTTATCCCCTGAGACTATTTCAATAACTCTGACCAAGCCACAGAACAGTCAGTTATGGAATTCATCCAGCTTCTCATTACTTGATTAAATCACACTATACTGCTTTTAGAGGCATTTCTAAGCTGGATTTCATCTTGACAATAAAACTATGACTGTATTATTTTTTAATAATGTCCACATGGGGAGTCTATGTACAATTTGAATTAGGCCTTGGTGTGGATAAAGCTGAATATTTTTTGTTTATAATGAAATTCAGAAAACATGAAAAGTATGTATGTTTGTTGGACTCTCATAGCAGAACACAATTACAGAGACAAAAGGTTGATATTTATGTATTTGATAATAGACGATAAGTGGTACAGGATAATACGAGGAGAATCTGATACTTGATTCTTCAGACTGCACCTTCCTGTCTGGGAAAACATCAGACTCAGGTCGGGTTAAAGACACACAAAAACGAATGGGTGTTTTTCCTCTCAGCCTCGGTTCAGGTTCAGAAAGAAAATTACTGCTCCGCCCACACTCTAGTTTCAGCAAACAAGTGTTTGGTAAAAGATGTGCAATGCCAATCCCAAGCGATTCTGTATTGCTTTTGTATTGAAGTAATTTCCTTCATTCGTAATTCATTACTGTATTACATGTGTGTTTTTTTTCAGATTCACTTGGTTTATCATGAGGAATTTATTTGAAATTGCTGCATTCCATTTTTTAAAGCAGCAACCGCAGCAGCAGAGAGAAGCCTTGGAGTTTAGAGTCATGCTTTCAGAAGGCGCTGGGCTTTTGTTCAGGGCACTTTGACCGTGAGGTAAAAACCCAAGGTCCCTCTGCCTTCCAGTCGAGAGACTTCCTCTTTCATATCAAAAGAAATCATTTCGCTGTGTGAAGCAGCTGAAAAAATAACTCTCAGCCTGTTATGTGCTAACTCTGATGTTGGTCTGCCACTCAGACGTTTCCTGAGAAGAAGAATTTGAAATATTACAGAATGATAATAAGAAAGTATAGAGGGAACAGGGACAAAACAATTTTGGGGCTGTTTCTCTGGAACTGTGTCATCGTGACTTATAATGAGACAAACACTGTTAGTCACTATTGTTACTTTATTATCACGGCTGGGGAGGATAGGGCTGTGAGCCTGGAGTGGTGCAATGTCCATTAAATAATAAAGCCATTAATGTAGTGATGCAGAATAGAATGATTAGCTTGAAATGGAGGGTTGTGGGCGGAGGGGTCATCAGAAGAACACACGTTAAAAGTTGTCGACTAATGCATTTCCCAATCTCTCTTTTGTAGTTTTTGCTCTTTTGTTGGATTAAATTGTCAAACAAAAAACAAACTGAGAGGTTGCACAAAAAAATTATGTAAAAATACACTGTGCGTTAGTTCAATCAGCTGAAAGCCAAATGATTACAGTCCAATCAGTCACACACCATTTAACTATGATGCCCTCCTGCGATAGCATTACTACCTCTTACTGCTGATGTCGTCGTTTTGCCTCCACCTTTCTCGTTTAGAGTCTTAACCTGTCAAACGTCTAGGATGCTACTCAATGTCTTGCTTTGACCTCATTCTTGTATAAGGGGGTTTCCTGCATTGCTCTCCCTGTTTAGCTTAGAAAGCTCCTGAGAGCATTTCCCAAGTGGAGCCATCAGCACCAAGCATTTCTGTATTTCAATTTGTGTTTATTGTCTCTAATTCAGGTAAAATACAGAGGGATGGGAGGAAGGAGTCTTGCAAGCCCATCCTCAAAGTGGAATACAAAACCTCAAAGAGCAGGTGTGTTTCTCAAACAGACGTTCATATCCACATTTTCTGTTTTTTATTTTGTCCTAAGTTTGATTACAGTAAAAATCTGTGATTTGAACAGTTCTGGTGCTTAGGAAGTTTTTCTTTGTCCTGTGGTTCTTTCATCATCTAGTGAATTAAAGAGAATGTTGCTAATGTTACCCCAGACAGTGATAATCACCAGCAAAAGCAGTAATGTTTTTGTGGCAAAGCATTATTTCATAATTATAGTCTCTTAAATTGTGCTCACGGGCCGAGGAGGGGGGGTAAAATTATACATGATTACACTGAGGTTTTAAACCAGTCTCCAGCTGGTTGATTCTTTTTTGAATCACTTACACAACTCCTGCAGAACCGGCACGGACATAATAACACTCTTGTTTTTTATTCAATGCAGATTCAGTTCACTTCACACTGGATTCGCTTTATTTCAGCCTTCAGAGGTCGTTATCACTGTTACATTGAAAGTGTTTCCTACAATTGTGTTGAATGACATGTAGCCTATAGAGTCAAAGATTTAGTTTTTTAGTTTTTAATTCAATTGGTGTGACCCATGCGTGTCTCACAAATAGTTAAATTGACTCATTAGTGCATTCTCTTTTCTATTTCATTATTAAATAGTCAGATTTAGCTACTAACACTGATGCAGGCCGAGAGGAACCCCTCCTAACACACTGTTCTGCTTCCACGACAGCGAGCCTTTTATTGTCTTCTCCGGGGGACTTTCGTATGACAAGGCAGGACGGCGACCGACGTTAACCATCATGCACGGCAAAGCCATCACCGTGCTGGAGATGGACTATCCGATTGTAGAGTTCATGGTGCTCTGCGACACTCCGTACAACAACGGTGAGTGTGTCCAAAGACGAGGACACAGCTGGTGTCCATATTGATATAACGGTCGGGGTTGGAATTTTGTTTGTGAGACCAATAGCAGAAATAACCCATGTAAACACTAAAAAGCCATAAATATAGTTAAAATAGTTGATAAAAAGAACTTGGAGGTGAACTCATTGTAATTTAAGTTAGCCCCTGTTTGTGCATCTCATAAAACACTGTTGTACACATACACACAAGTCAAATTCTTTCTGTTGTGTGGCGAACGTGTCTGCTAGATGAAAAATATTCTGCTGCACACAGTCGATTTTTAGTTGCTTTCGGAGGAAATCCGTATTCTGTTAATGTCTTTAAAACAAACTGGGCTTTTCAAAGATTGGTTTGTCCATTTGTGATCCTCTGTGACTCATATTTAATAAACGATACAAGAAGAGTCAAATGTTAAAATAAACATTACATCAAAGGCACAAAAATAAACTTCTTGGGCAAGAATATTTTCCTGAAAATCCTTTTCGGTTTGGCTTTGTGTTTTACAGAGGTGCAGGAGCCTTCTGCAGTGGTGGTGCTTCTGGAGAAGGACCTGATTGTTGTGGATCTGACACAGAGCAAGTACGTGCTTCATGTATACTGCACAGTGTAAATACACCTGCCAGCAGCTCGGTTGCATGTGACATGACATGACCTCGTATCACTTCAGGGAAAACACAACGTAAACCTGTCATCTCATGAACCTGATCCTGTGCCAACAGCTAAATTAAGGGACAAACAGCTAACAGTGTCATTCAGATCTGTTTTAAAGGGCAGAAAAGTTGATATATGCAACTTTGCTATCAGGGTGCAAATGCTACTAATCCGGTTAAATTAACTTCTTATCATTATAGGATGGAATGAAGATAAAGGTGACAAACGCAGGTTTGACGGATTAACACCTGAGACTTGCGAATACATTTAAATAGCAGCATAACACTTACCTATAAATTAGGTCACCCAGTTAATTGGGTGACCTAATTAAAGGTGCAAGATATAAATATCTTCAGATAAGGCGTAATGAAGTTTTAACATGTCCAGACTGTCAACCGGGTCAGCCCTTTGATTAGCTGCTAATTGCTTTTAAATAGGTTATTATTGGGAAGTCGGTGGCCTGCACGGAGAGGGTGTAGTTTAGACAGTTTACGCTCAGTATCTATGCTAATACGAGTAATTATAAAGTTAACTAATGAAGGAATAGTTAATACTTGTGTTGTAATTTACATGGTGGGAGTTTTTTTTGCCGTAGACTTGTTTTCTTGCAGATACATAAGAGTCATTAAAAAAAAATGCCTCACATGCAAAGAGGTGATGTTGGGTTTGTTGAATTTTACATCAAGGGATTTAAAATCAAAGTGGATAAATTAATACCTGTCCACCCCAAACTTCAGTCCGTTAAAAAAATGATCAATTATCTCCTTGTTGTTATTTCATTGTAACTTCAGCTTTCATTTCTCTTTGTTCTGTGTGATGCAGCTTCCCAGTCTTTGAGAACCCTTACCCCATGGACGTCCATGAGTCTCCAGTTACCTGCACAGCTTATTTTGCAGACTGTCCACCCGACATCATCCCCATCCTCTACTCTATAGGAGCTAAACACAAGAAGACTGGCTACAGTCAAAAGGTAGGGGAGGGGAATTATAAGGGAATAACGCCGTATGATACTTGCACACATATTTAGTTTATTTTGGTAATATTAAAAAACAAATTCAGGCTTTTGTTTATAGTTATAAATCTATATCGTTATCTTAAAATGTTTGAGCATGTTTCAGGGCTGGAAAAACAGCTTTATTTTTAACTTCCCCATTCAATGCAAACAGATCATATAAAAAGGTGTTTTTTAAAGGTTTTCCAATATTAGACTGCAATATGAAAGCTTTTCAGTTGAGCTGCTGTTAAGCTTTACGAAAATAACTGGTCATCATTTACATATAAACAATTGTTTAACCCCACAACTTAATTTTTGCAAATGACAGCATGTGTTTTGTAAAAGTACAGCAACAGTCTCAAATATGAGTGTTCTGGAATAGGATGAAATCTTAAGAACAGGGCTCAGCATGAGAAAAAGAAAAGATTATCAGGTTTTCAAAATAATGAACATTCTGTCTGTGTCCATGTCAGGAATGGCCCATCAGTGGAGGGCTGTGGACGTTGGGCTCCAACACCTACCCAGAAATCATCCTCACAGGGTGAGTTAGAGATATTGAGAGAAATAAACCGTATATAACAAGTCCAAACACTTAGGAACCAAAAAGTGTGTCTGCATTTGTGTTTTCACTTAAGGATAATTTAGTATATGCACTAATTAAGCCTAAAAGACCTGAGTTAACGTGTTAATATCTCTTTTTTTAGGCATGCCGACGGATCTATTAAGTTTTGGGATGCATCTGCAAGTAAGTCCTTACTCTAAACTTTTCTTTCTCTCCATCTCAACATCTCTGAGCTAAACTGAAGTGATGCACTTTGTTCGACCCAGGCTTTTGTCACACAGCATGCTTGGATATACACTATATCTTCACAAGTTCCATGGAGAGTAATTTTAGATTTGCCTTGGGCTCTGAAATCAACAGTAATTAATGGCACAGTGGTGATATGAGATGCTCCACATCAGACGAGGCACATTGCCCATTATCATGTTCACAGATGGGTACATCATAAATACCTAGCATGCAAATGTGTGGTTTCCTCACAATCTTGTGCCCTGTGGACCTGTGGGATGTCGGTGGATGACATTTATTTTGATTGCATCACATCTGGTTTTGCCGTCTTGACATAGGTTGATTGCTTAGTGTGAGTAGCGTCTCCCGGACATACCCTCATCTTAAGTGACCCTCCGAGTTACAACAACTAAACAAGCATAGTTTGGATAGCATGACATAGTTACCTAGCATTCTAACTTTATGGATATGGATAACTTGGATGACACCACAGGAGCAGAATGAAGGCATTTTATGTTTAATCTGTTTTAGTTTTTTTTTTTACATTTTAAGTTGTTTAAATGTATTACTCATTATTATTTGACATCTATTTTTGCCATTTGCACTGCTGTTGCCCTTTTTGTGTGAGGTTGAAATGCATATTAATCAGTCAGTCACATTACTCACCCAATGCCTTTTATACAGCTCTGCCAACCACAGAGGTACTTGGTGAAAATATTTTACTGAAAGGACAAAAACTAAATTATATGACTGTTCATTGAAAGAATACATTAATTCTGGTTTTAATATCACATCCATTAACACATTCATAAAAAGCAATCAGCTCACGATGATCGTGGTGGTGGGGGGTGAGGGAAAGGGAGGAGCCTTCCAGCACTGCATTTTTGAATATCCAAAGAGAGTCCCTTTAGCCAAAAACTTTACGGTAAAAATAAACCTACATGCATCCTATGAAGTAGTTTCTTCTGGACATTGTTCGGTGTAGGTTATTCACTCAGGCCAGAATCTGCAGCAATAATAGCACACTGTTTCACTGGGCAACATATTGTGTAGGTGTCAAGTTTTCTTTCTCAGTGCATGCATGTTGCCATTTACAATTCCTTCTCACACAAATGTCTCTGACCAGTCACGTTGCAGATGTTGTACAAGTTGAAAACCTCCAAAGTGTTTGAGAAGCCAAAGCCTGGTGAGGGCCGGGCCGCCGACCTGGTGGAGGAAGACCCTTTCGCGGTTCAGATGGTCAGCTGGTGCCCTCAGAGTCGCATCTTCTGTGTGGTTGGCATCTCAGCTCACATCATCCTCTATCGATTCAGCAAATACGAGGCCAACACTCAGATAGTGGTGAGTGAAGCCGCATTAAGAGCAAAAGGGAATGCATCCCGACGATCTGGTGCATAAATCGTAGTTGTTGCCAACTCCTGCTTTGACGTCTCCAGTGACTTTTCTACTGACCCTTGTGATCTAATTTAAATAGCATTCACTAATCCAGCGTCTCTTTTTGTCCCCAGTGTCTAGACATACGCCTGCAGTGCGAGTCTGATGATGTCATCACTCCCTCTGAGAATGAAAACAATCCCTGCTTCCCAGAGCCCGGCTCCCACTCTCCCCAGGCCCCACACCCAGCTAGCCCCAGCAGTGGAACACCAGAGGGAGTGAAAGACAGCATCCCCTGCCTCAAGTGAGACCCCTTCATGCTCATCATCGGTTCACTGCATCAGATAAAAACAGTACTGCTCTGCCATCAGGTTTTGGTTGACCGGGTTCAGAATTTGTTGTGATTGGCTGATTGGAGTGACTTTACAGTCTCTGGTTGTCCTTGGTATTTATCTTTGTACGTGAACATTTGTCCTAGATGTATAGTCAGTCAGCACTTTGATATTTACTTCCATTCATTGAGCTATAAGTTGTCCACATTCTCTTTTCCAGTAAATTTCCATAATGGAATTAAACATGTTTGACAAACCCGAGAAGGTTCTTTACATAGTGACACAAATGCACATGGAAATGTTTGATTACTTGATTATTCAGCATGTACTATACTGTTCCACAGTTCTCTGATTTCTCTTCTATAATGTGTCTGTTTTTCAGAGTGAAAGACCGGGTGGTTCGGGTCCCCCCTGGTTACCAGGCAGAGCTGGTCATCCAGCTGCTGTGGGTGGATGGAGAACCTCCACAGCAGATCAGCACCCTGGACATCAACTCTGCCTATGGCCTGTAAGTCACAGGAGGCTGGACTGTCTGTCTGTCAGGCTTTTATTCCTAAAAAAAAATCCATTGCACCAATCAGTCTCCACTCAGAACAGCAATCTTTTGTGCAGTTTAGAGGTGCTTGCTCAAATTGATTGTGGATAATGCTGGTACTCTGACAGTTGTTCAGCTTCATAGCGCTGTCACAACAGCTTTGTTGGAAGTCAAACAGGCAGTGGAAACATGACAGAGACCATGAGGTTCTCATCTGTCTGTCTCGAGCTGTGCCTCCATTGGCGTGTGTCTTTATAAGAGGCACGTCTTTCTGGAGTGGTTTCTATTGAGCCTTTCTGAAAGGGGAGTTTGTTTTTTCTCCGTGTCCTGAGGTTTTTGCTGGGGATCTGGCATCCCCCCCCCACCCACCCTGAAGACATGCAGGTTGATGCATGAATGTGAGCGTGAATAGTTGTTGTTGCCAACCTTGTGATAGACAAGCTTAACCCAACATTCAATCTATTTGTTCCTGCTCTTAACATTCCAAGCACACGGTTAGAACATTATTTAACTAGGTCTGGGTTAGGGCCTAAGCAGGGCCATTATAACCTCTCTCTGAAGCCAATCAGAGTTAGGATGGAAATGAAGAAATTTACTTTTATTCTCTTTCATTCCTCTGCACACCTGTGTCCATGCGTTTTAGGCATCTGGCATTCTTGTGAATGTTCTCTAATGTATTTAGCACAGACATTGAACACAAACATTTTACTGAATAGTTTTTGGTAGTTACAGTTCAAGGTCAGTGTGACCCCACAAAAGATGTATTCATCTATGAATGCTGAGGTTTCCCGTTTGTGTCACCTTTGCTGTGTTGTCGGGCTCCCACAATGTGTCATGTAGTTTTACTGACAGAGTGGTAACGGGTGGGGTTTGCCCGCTGTTTCCTTTGCAAGTTCATCATGTCTTCAGACAGATGTGTGTTGAGTTGTGGTCGGAGCAGTTTTCTCCTTACTTGTTTTATATGTTTTCAGAATACTATGTTTTTGAAAAGCCACTGATATTAATTTGTTGTAAATACCCTCTCACTCTGGTCAGTACCTGATCGGCTGGAAATTTTTTTGCCCAAACACTAAATAGAGGAGTAGAAAAATAACTGCTAACGAGTTTGTTGTGATCAGTGAGGCCAGGGGCTCCGGAGCAGAGTGGGGAGGCAGATGTTAGTCGAGCTTATTGGAAATCTAGTATTAATATTCAAAAACAGCAGCATGAGCAGTGTGGGATAAAGACACTCGATGTGAGGTGGAGTAATTACATGAAAATATCACAGTTAATTTCACAGTGTTTGATTGTGCTACACGTTGCTCCTCTTATCTGCAAATGAGAACAACCTGGTGAAATAAATCTGCCGAAATGTCTTTCTCTACAATGTCAATGCAAATGTGTTTGTGTGTTTGTGTGTTTGTGCATGTGCACGCGCCTCCTCGCTGTGTTTGTGAACGTCCAGTTTGGCGTTCGGGAACTGCAACGGCCTTGCGATAGTGGACTACTTGCAGAAAACCATCCTGTTGTGTATGTCCACACTGGATCTGTACGGAGCCTCCGACCCCTACCAGCGCCTTACCCGCTCCCCCCGCAGGAACAGACAGTCCACCTCAGGTAACACACACACACACACACACACACACACACCTCTGGGATCTTGCCACTCATGTGCACGTACACAACTAACACCGACAAATGTAGCCGTAACATCCAGACAGCTGTATCTTACTGTCTCCACTGTTTTCTATCCTCCTGTCCACTCTCTCTTTTTTCTACCTCCACTGATGTTTCTTCTTCCGTTTCTTCTGTGTCCTTCCTCTGTATCACTTCTTCTTTCGAAGGCTCGACTGATCGATCAGGCAAATTACCTAAGTTGCACAAAATCAATGAGGAGGGTGATCTAATTACTTTCCTTGTATAATTGATCAATACCATCGCTCTCAGGCCCCTCACTCAATCAAAGTTGGTGAAAAGTTACAGATTACATTTACTGAAATACAACATATATTTACAGTATATATATATTAATCATATATTCTGACATGGCATTATTTCTTATTTTAATTAAAGTCCGACAGTATCTCAGTATTCAAGAGTCTGCATCAGTCCAACTCTTTTTCTTCTCTCTTCGCTCTTTTTCTGTCACAATTTAACAAACAATGACTCAAACATTCAGTGAAGAAGCCATGTGCCTGTCACAGGTCTGCACTATGATATGAAGTGCATGTTAACAGCCTGCGTGTCATTCCACGTCGGCATTTTTATGCATGTTATCATTTGGTTTCTCTGTCCTTTCTGTTTCTAGTCCTGCTTGAGCATAGAGCTGTAGTGACAAGCCACAGAGGTCTCGTTGTACTTCCTGACCCCTTCCTCCCTTTTTCCTGCTACTTATCTTGGCTGCTGATGGTCTCCTGTCTCGGGGGCAGCCTCTTACTTAAAATATATTCAACCCCTGCCACACTGAAACCACACTTTGATTTGACCCCAGAAAAACCTTTGGATGTGAAGGAGGAGAAGCTCCAATTGTTTAATATTTTAAACGTCTAAGGTCTATTAAACAATTTAAAGTACTGACATTTACTCATTACATTATTCCCAAAAGTGTATGTGAAAATGATTTACACGTCCTCAGGGTTAGTGTGAAGGGGAATATCAAGTTCGAAGGAGGGATCGGTGACTTTGAACTTCAGAGCCAAGACTTCGGTGTTGCATTAGAGCCTTTATTGACTACCACAGCACTTATTGTTCCCAACGTCCGCCTTTGTGAAAGTTTTTCCGCGTTGGCTCTTTAAGATCAATTTCAAGACTGAGGGGAAGATACAAACAGGCGTCCGTGCCCTTTTCTCTCCACCACAGGTGGTGGTGTTATGATCTCAAGCACTCGCTGTGCAGGAGATAATAAATTGCTGAAGACAAAACTTCAAAAAACACAGTCAAAGGAGAAAAGTGAAGTGCGCAGCACTTGTTAATCCGCGTTCAAGCTTCTGGCATCTTCTCTTTTCGGTGCGTTCCAACTTGTGAGAATATAGGTTTCTGTCCTTCACACAACATTTTTAGCTGTTATCACCACAAATATGTGTATTTGTATTCTATATATATATGTCATTTAGATGTAATGCATTCATTTCATTGAATGATGCTCAATTATTGATCATTAGATGTGTTGCTCTAGTGTCTAATGAGTCCAATGTCTAATGCAGCCTGCACATGTCAGGATAGTATTAGAGAAAAACATACGAACAAAATGAAATGTAAACCAATTACTTATTATGTGTCTTTTGATGCTACATTGTAAGTAATCATATGTTCCCTTATAACACAGTAGTTTACTTCCTGTCCAAATGACCAATCACTTCAGCGTTACCAGGGTTTGCAGGACTAGCGGGTATATCTTGTCTGTCCTCCCCCTGACACTAACGCGGTTGCTGCTTGCTCTCACTTTCTTTTCCACTCTAAGCCTGTGTGTTCTTCTCTCCCCCCTTTCCCTCCCCTTTTCCTCCCCTCCCTTCCCAACATCCTAAAATTTTATAACGAATTTCCTTACCCATCCACCCATCCACCCATCCTCTCCCACTTTACTTCAAATTCTTTCCATCATTCCTTTTGTATTATTTCTACCTTCTACCCCACTTGTACACCTCTTCCTTTTTACTCCTCTTCGTTCTCTCTTGTCATCCTCCTCCTCCTCCCACCTTATGTCGACTCTGTGGCTGCTGGTGTGGGCATGTGGGCCTGCCTGACAGACTTTAGCATGCGTGGCCTGTCTAACTTTTATTCAGATTCAAAGAAAAGGATCCGTACATCCTATCAGAGTAAGTCAGGCCTTCCTGAGGCTGGGGGGGCTCTGTGTGTGTGTGTGTGTGTGTGTGTGTTTGTGTGTGTGTGTGTGTGTGCGGGAGGGATGGGGGAGGATGGGGCAGTGTTTTGTTGGAACATACAGTTCTAGGACAACAGGGTTGATAGAAATGGCTGCTATAGAGATTGGGAAGGGATGATGTGGACTAAAAGCCAAAGGACAAACCAAGGAGATGATTGGAATGAAAGTGGTTGTCCCTGGTCTTACAGCAGAATATCATTTCTGTACTTTTCTATATAAAAAAAAGCCGACCTATTCCAGTCATGTCCAGCAGTATGTCCTCTGCAGAGAGACAGCCACTCCATTTGAATCTCGGGGCAATTATAAATATTATATGATCCACATGATGTATATTTTAGGTGAAGGTTAGTCAGTGGGGTGAATAAAGCCTTGTTCATCCACTGGGTCTTTAATATGTATTTTGAATTGATGATTACAAATATATTTTTTAAATGTATTCTTCAGTAAAGTTAAGATCATACTTCTGGTGCCTTCAATCATCAAAGCCAGTGTCAATGATTGAAGGGGAAATCTGCATGAGGAAGTTTTGCTGCAAACTTTGACTGAAGGGGAAATAATTGAATCAATGGAAACTTTCCAAAGTGTGACGACTCAGTGAGGCTGCTAATGAAGCCTAAATGAACACGGCTCAAACTCCCCACAGAAATGTAATATTTCAGCATTTGTGATGTTGTTGTTTTTTTGTTTTACTGGCCTGTGCTTGGTGCATGATCATATATGTTTGTTCTGTTTTGTAGTTTGATTGTATTTGACACTTTATCATGATATTTACACTCAATTCTGTAGTTGAGTAGCTTGATTGGAGATTCAACAGTAGCTGATTTATACATTTATACATTAGACTGCAGTGCAGGTAACATCCGGATTCAGCCACTCTGCTCCCAGAAGACACATGATTCCCATGGTATCATACCTTAAGAAATATAATAGAATACTGGGAATGTAAGTTATCAGAGATGATGAACTGCGCACTGCTGTATTTTCTTGGGGCTCCATGTGGCTGACATCAAACAAGCCGACTCCTGTAAAGTGTGAACGATTGACGCGATTGAAATAACCTGACAGACTCTGTGTTCTCTACCTCTTCCTCCTCCTGGCTGCCATTGGCTGCCGCAGGCCTTACTGAACTCTCTGACAACCAGCAATCCATTGACATGGAGAGAAGCAAGTCGCCCACTTCAGGTAACCTACTCACACACACTCACACACACACACACACACATTCCAGCCACTACAAAGTCCATCTCCCCTGAATGGAAATGTGAATTGCACTTTGGAGCTTGGCTGGGAAGACACCGTCTCTAAACTGTCCAGCACGTGGACACCTCACCCATCACCAGAGCATCTTCACTTGATGAAAATGGCAGCTGTTGTTCAATGTTTCTGAATGTCTCCTGCAAGAATTGCTGAAAACCCCTTCAAATGGAAAGTTGTTATTGAGAACATGTAGTGATTGTGTTTGGTCGCAGTATGTTGTGGTCTGTTCAATGCTTTTTGTACCGGTTTCCAGCTGCTTTCACTTTATTCCTCTGTTGTGTATTGATTATATGATTTCTCCACTTTCCTCCTGCTCTCCCTCTCTCTTTATGGCTTTCTCACTTCGGCGTTTATCCCACTCTTGGACTGAGTGATAAGTTCAGCCCCTTTTGTGTAGGACCTGGATAGATCTTAACTAAATCTTTGGTTTGGAGAGAAAGTAAGAGAGCTCAACAACGTGGCTCCAGATGTAATTTTGTTTATCCCACAAGCTATACCACCTTATACCACAAAGCTACAAGATTGTGTAATGATGTTATAAACTCCTGTAAAAGCTACAGTTCGTTTGATATCAACTTATTACAAATATATGGTGTTTATTCGCGATGTCAAGGAGAAGTACTACAATACCCATAATCCTCAGGTGTAGGAGTTATGTCTCTGATTGGTGGAGCTTGCTGTTACCATTAAAATGTTTACTACAAATGCATGTCGGCCATGATGGGATGATTCAGCGTAACATTACCACAGAGCAATCATTATTTTCCTTGTTGACATGCTGAGGTTTTTTAGTGATGGGGAAGCATCTAAAGTCAGGTCATGTACTGGAGAGTAGTTGAGTGAGGGCTACCTTGGGCATTAGCGGTGGTTTATGGGATGTGTTGTTCCTTCACTCAGTACACGCATTTCTTGCTGTTTTCCAATAATTTGTTGGCTTTGAACCAAAGGTTTTATGGTCATGATTGATTCGAGTTGGTCGGCCTTGAAAGTCTTTTCATTAGGATTTTTTGAAACGTCAAAGGAGAAAATAAATGAGAAATTTACTTCACCATAACCAGAACCCTTAAAGTGGGTGTTGACTGTTACCCTCTATAAGGATGACACAGGCCTCAATTAAATGTTTACTTTGAACTAATGTCAGAATATGAGCTGAGAGCTGGGGTGACAATCTAGAGTTGATAAGAGGATGGCAGTAACCTGCTTCATTTTACTAGATCAAGGCTTGAATAGCTGTCTGAGACGAGATCAGAACAGTTTCTCAAAGCTGTTGAAATATGTATTTTTGTCATACATAATATATCATGAAATGCTCTTGTGCGCTGCTCTAAGTTCAATATTTTCTGGCATGTTGGTGCGTAGCATTGCTTGACTTGATGTAGCATTAGATGCTCGAGGATGTATGATAAAACAGACATGCTTACTTGGAGGGGAATGGTTTGATGAACCAAACAATGTAAATACCCTCGATGCTTGTAGTAGACGTTGTATTCGTTATCTTGTGACTTGCTTCAGGTTTCAGGATCACCCTTCGGAGATGTGATGTTAGATTGGACGAAGAGTGAGAGACAAGCTGAGAGGACTGGCTTGTGAATATCTTGTCTTGTGAGTGAGTGGATCCAGCAGATTAGAGTTTAAAGTGCCGGGTTGTTCAGAGAATGTTGACACCTTGTGTTTGCATAATAGGAGGAGAAACGGAGAGAAATGAGAACATTTCCCAGCAGGTGCACTTGTACGTGTGGTGGGAAACCACGTTATTTCAGCAAATTCAGAACTAAAAGGTCAAATGGAGAGAGTGTCAGTGTGTGTAAATCTGTGCTGAAGACCCTGCCAAGCAGCCATGCTGTTTTCTCAAGGCTCTTTCTGTCTGTCTGCTTTATATCTTACTTTCAGTGGTATTTTAAACCAACTTGATTTACTTGGGATATAACGCAATGTTTGCCTCCAGTTCAGAACAATTTTTAACAGTTGATAAATGTCAGTGGTAGTTTATTAATATCCAGAAACCTTTTGAAAATACCCCACAAATTGCTCTTTCTCCATAAAACCTGTGAGGTGCATGTTTCCGAGTCGGCCCCAACACAGAGCTGAAACATGTGTGTCATCCTAATAATTGATTAACTAATCCTCTAATAATTAACTTGGTTTATCCTTGTTTTTATGGAAACATACAACTAACCCGAGTTCTTAGGAAAAGGAGTCGGGTGGAGATGTACTCTTCTAAGCAGAGGTACAGTTCTCTCAAACGGGGATACACAGCGGCTGATGTTTGAATAATAACATGTAATTACCTGGTGATAAGATTTATGTGTCACACTCTGTCAGTGCTGAGGCATGATAATGATTCCGCTGTGTGCGCAAATATACAAAATTGGTTTGTTGTGATTTATAGAGAATACAAACTGTTGGGATCGAATAGGGTTCAGGCCACGAGCTCTGAAGGAACAGTGAAGCACCTGAGCTTCACCTCTGTCCTTACAGGTGCTGAGCTGCTCACATGGCTCCAGGCTGCTTTATCACACTGTGTCCACATGGACTTAATGTTTCCAAGTCTTTAAATGATTCATATTTCCAGAGACACAGGGATACACGAATGCTTTCCTCCTAAAGTTCCTGGAGGGGGCGTTTGACAATTCTCCGTAAGGGACAAGGAGAGCAATATAAGAAAATGTGATCAGGATGCCTATCAGACACCAGGAGGAGGTGAGGAGCCTCAGTGACAGACCATAAACACATCTAAAAGACCTTAAACACAGCTTCTGGCAGGGCTGGAAGACAAGGTGCCTACCCCGGTCTGCTGCAGAGGATTTGTGGCTAATCTCTTTACAAAGCCATTGTGCATTACTGGCATGGGAAGAAGAGACATCACAAATATCAAGGATGATATGTTCAGAAAAAAATCTGCTGTGTATCTCTTGTGGCCTGATAACTTTGTGGGTTAATCCTGGAGGGTAAAATGGAAGATGAGAGATGGCTGGGGTGAAGGATGTCAGGGTTACTTTGCTGCTGCTTTGTGAAATTAGATAGAAAGAAGGACGTATACATATTATAATGCACTAAGCCTTTCTTTATATATACAGAACCAGGTTTTGTAGTCAAATGTCAACAGACTTCATATTGTCAGTCAATAGCAGTTGAGAGATTGTGTTATAAATGTTGAGTCAAACTTTTTTGATATGTCTGGTGAACTTTTGAAGCCTCCGCAAAGTTTGTGCACACAGAAAAATATAAAACTTTATAATGTTCCTCATTGGCAGATAGATAAGTAAAAAATGTACTGCCCAGCAGCAGAGCAAGAACAATGTCTGCATCCACAGGAGGCTCCAAAGGGTGACTCAACAATGACTCAGCGATCACGGTGGTTTTAATAACATTCAGCTGCTCGTGATGGAAGACTGTGCAACAGGAAGATGAGCAGTGTTGTTGAATTTCAGATTTTAAGGACAAAAGGTGTCTTACTTTATCGTACCCTTTCTTTTCCTTACACTTTTTTGAGGTTTATGAAGTTTGGGCTGTTGACAGTGATGGGCTGTACAAATAAACTGGTTCTGCCTTGAATAGATGCCTCTCAGATGTGGCAAGTCCTCATCAACGCCCCTCCATTCATTACTTAAGAATTCAATCAATTAAACAAATTGTATCTGTACAGCCCATATTCGTCTCATAGGGCTTAACAAGGTGAGACATCCTCTGTCCTTAATCCTCAACAAGAGTGAGGACTAACTACCAAAAGAAAAACCTGTCTGTAAAAAAAAAAAAAGCTCTGTTATGTGTGTTCTCACATGTTTAGTCTCCAGCCCTGTTTGGAGCCTCTTAAGGAGGCTAACAGAACCAGGGCAAGATGTCCTCTGCTGTCGTGCTGAGTCTTTCAGCATTGTCATGTTGACTAGGTCATGGTCATTCTATCCCATAACAGGCCTGACATCTTCTAATTAGAGAGATGGAAGAAGGGAGGCGATGTGGACAGATGGATGTGGACGATTACTGTGCGACACAATGTCTGATTCACTGTTACATTTACTTAGAGCGGGAGGATGGAGGCAGATCTTTAATCAATATAAATGAAAATGTTGACGTTGGTATGATTTGTTTGTGGATTTTGTGACAGCTTAGAAATATTCAACGTTAAGTTAAGAGGGATGTAAATTTATTTAAAGTGGTTATGGCTCCAGATAAATGAGGCACCACTCCTGTGCTCTGGCTGACAGGTGAAGAGTCCACGGATTGTTTCCTCTGGCTGAATATAAACTTCCATTCTTCTCTGTGGCCATTAGAGGCTGTTCCTGGCACACCAGGTGTGCTGTGTCTTTTTCAAGGCCACATCCAGACAGAGGACAGCCACACAGCGGCCTGACTCACCCCGTGTGTCAATAACCGCAGGCGTCTCTCGCCTATTCTTAACACGTCTTCCCTCTTCTTGCCTATTTTCTATCTTCCTTCCATCATTAGGTCCGGTAATTGGTCCTTTTCCTGCCAGAAGCTGTCTCCCTCCACTCCAATCTGTCGCCTTCTCTTCTGTCTCCTGAAATCTGCTGTTTTAGTTCGGGATTATGAATTACATTTCCTTAGCTTTATCCCATGTGTGTCTGTATCAGGGCTTACTTGACCAAAACCCACTTGTGAGATGGACTAACAAGCTGTGATGCTGTGATGGGTCCCTGACCCAGCAGGATATATTTAGCAATGGGCACATGAGGAGAGGAAGGGTAGGGGGGGAAAGTAAGTGTTCTGAACTGACGCAAGCTGCACAATTGCATCCACAACTACACAACTCAGTTTGAATAAGGTTCAAATAAGCCTCACAACGGTGTTATAATGAAACCCTGTTTGTGCCTTTTCTATAACAAGTACATCTATGATACAAAGTTAGAAGTTAGAACTCAACAAAATTATATCGTTCTTCTAATGCCGTATGACGGTTACGTCATGTAATCCTTTACACGTACATTATTTCACTCATAAGCCAGTTCTGGTACACATAAACATATTATATATGCAGCATATTAAATAATTTTAACCTAATTATGAGACCAAACTTACTGGGATATGCTAATTCTGATATGACCAAAGCCTCAAGTGTTGAGACACAAATTTGAGGGAATCCTAACGCATATATTAGCCCACTGTCTCTAGATGAAGTGGGATATCACGTCAGGAAAGACCGACACGGAGAGAGGTCAAGCTTCTGCATTTTCTCAGTTACGGCAAAGTGCTAACCCATCTGATTGGTTGCCTGAAAAGAAAAGCCACACAAAGACAAACTGCTTCGAGACTCACTGTTTTAAGCTTAACGCCACAGGAATATGTTTGTTTCGATGTCAGAGGGTTGAAGCTGTAGCAGCCTCAAAGTCTCAAAATCGCCTGCTTGTGTGATACCCTCCTGGTGGCTTTGGGGTGTATTTCTGATTAAGAGTGACTGCTGCTGTTCTCATGTGGCTACAGGAGAGGAGCCGACAGCTGCTGATACACAACCTCCGGGACCCGCTCGAGTACAGCAGACAGCGTATCCACATTATTCTTTGAAAAGCTCTGTCTGAATACAACTTCGTTTTGATTTGCTGGCCAACAGTTCACTTCTCAATTAAAGACACTGACAGGATCCTTAGTAAAGAGGCACACATTGTTTTTGGACTGAAGACTTCTTATTTCAGTGCTCATTAAGTTTAAAGGGCAAGTTAATACATCCACAGGCAGGACACAGTTTTAAGATGTATTTTCTCCCTTTAATTTCATTTTGTTTCGTACAAGAAAGATAGTTGATTCATTGCCAATCCAAGGTTCAATTAAGTTCTTGATTAATTTGATATTTTGATAAGTCAATTCCTGTCAATGTAATGGAAGGGAGGGTTTCTGTATTCCATGCCTTTCAAGAGTATGTAGAACCCTCCTGAGCATATTAGGCTGAAACAGTGGGTACCAGTAGAGGAATAGCTCCTTTGTTTGTCCAGCACTGCTGCAGCTCACGAGGGGCAGAATGCAACACAAAAGCAAACTAACCTTTCTCAAGCTCGCAGCTCAGGAGACTTGAATTGTCAAACCAAGGCTGAAAAACTAACAGAATTACACTTTGCGTTCAGAGGAGTGACACAGTGAATAGTCGGAAACTACCCCATAAATTGCCTGGCTGTATTATTTAGTGTTCCCGCAAGATGTGGATGGATCCGCTTTATCTGTCTTTATGAAGTGTCAGGTATTTGACAGTGGCTGTAAAACGTAGAGGTGGTGGCTGTGTGTGTTTGGAAGTTAAAATGATTTGCAAAATTGACTCGTAGCAATAAAAGTGATGTTAAGGTCTGGAGGACTGACGGGCTGAATGGAGCTGTTGGAGACAATAAGTAGTGAAGATACCGTTCGTGGGGATTATAAATGTGATACTAGTGGTAATAAGTTGTAGTAGTCACCCTAGTAGTGGTTAGCAGTGTTCTTTGTGTTAGTATTAGTTGTGCTTGTGTTGTGAACCCGTTTGACTACATATTGCTGGTTGAATAGTTTTGTCCTTTTTTCTGCTGCTTATTAACCTTTTTTATTTTCAGAACCTCTCAACTGTTTTTTCTTCCTGTTAACTCCCAAGACTCTCATCTTCCCCAGTTCACCCGCTCTGTCTGTCTCTATCCCCCATTTCCCTGAAACGTCTCTGTCTGTTCTGTTGGATCTCCTATTCTAGTTCAATACCCAACCTCCCTTCACAATGACCCACGCGTGCTGCCCGAGCCTGTGGCCAGTCTGAGAGCCAGCCACTGCAGTCCAGTCTTTTACTTGCTGGACAATGGTAAGAGGAGGGAGGACTCAGGGATCTCAGCCTCTTCGTGGACGTCTGCTTGTGGCTTTTTTTTTATTATGGCAAAACGAGGGAGGGAGCTGGGATAATTGGGTTGTTTTTGGCCAGGTAGTTGGTTCAGTGTTGCACCTTGCATGCCAGCTCCGCTTCCACACTGTGAGCAACTCTATCAGAGAGACACCAGAAGTCCTTTCCTTCCCCGACACAAGCACAGAGGTAGGGACGTTTTAGTAATTTCAAATAAAACTGGTGGCTTTGAAAGAGCCGGGCTACGGCAGAATCTTTCATGGTCGTTGGGGATCAAGAGCAAAGCTGGTTTTTCACTTGGTTTCAGTAGGAATCATGAAAAACACACATATGTACATATGCAGCTGAAGTTACTGCCATTTAGTATATAATTTTATGTAATATTGATATAATTAACACAACCAACATGATATGAAATAAAAGATTGGAAAAGGGTTTTCGTCTTTAAAATACAGTAAAACATCACATTTTTCATAATTAGTCGATGTCGTCAGTGCCTTTCACCTAACAGATGCAATCTCACACCCTGATAGGTCAGCACAGATCAACCATCTAGCAGGTTGCTTGCAGTGTAAACAAGCCGACAGGGACTGGGTTTCTAGTGACTGACTGTCTGCTGCTGTTTCGTCAATGTCTTCCATGCTTTTGTGCAGACAACTGCTGGTGTTGTGTTGTCTCTCTGCCCCGGTTGCAGTGTGGGGGGGGGCAGACGTTGTGATGTGTGTTGTATGTGCCAGTTTGGGGATTTGACCTTGGATCCCTCACCATTCAGCAATGCTGCAAGGCAGGCGGGCTTAGAAAGAGGAAGGGGTTGTTTTCCTGCTGGGTACATCTGCTCTCTTGTGCTTCATTCTCTGTGATGTTAATCATCGGGCCTCCACTGGAACCACACATCTTTGTCACCCAAGGACAATATGCTACTTAACCAGGCTGTGGTGCTCAGATTGTCTCCAATTGTGTCTTTGTGATTGTGTGTCCATAAACCTGCAATCTCATCTTGTTGTCCTCGGCGCTAACATTCATCACTGTCTCATTTCTAACCGACTGCATGGTGGCCACTAAGTGACCAGCTGTGGTGCTGATAAAAATTACCTCGGCTTGCTGTGTACGTCAACATCAGTGTCGTGGCCTGATCAAATCCAAACATTAGGCCTTTTTTGGATCTCAGCACTCTATATGTTACTCTAATTTAGTTCATCAGCCTTTTCTACGGACCTCGGGGGCGGAGGGGCGTATTTTTGCCTCCTAATCCTGCAGTGTGTTTGATCTTCAAAGGTATTCTTGTCATCTTGCATATAACTTTAACCTGCCATGGCCTTGCACAGAGGAGAAAATGAGCAAACCAGAACAGCACATTCAAAAGAAATGTTTAAACACCATTTAACCACCAATCCTGCCTCAGTCCATCTTTAGCGTCATAAATCACCTTTAGAGGTGCCACCCACTGCCCAGCCAGGAAATAACGTTTTCATTTTGCCATTGTTTTCCTTTGCGAACGCTACTTGAACAAATCAGGAAGTAACATATGGAGTGTTGAGGTCACAAATGGATGTGTTACATATGTTCTACACAAATTAAAACTGTCCATGCACATAAATCGTAGTGATAATGTTATTATCAACACAGATTGGTGAAATCCTTCAGAACTATTGTTTCTCAACTGACCAGATATAAATGAGCATGTCGTCATTAAGACCCACGGTCATGAATCCTGGTACATGCAGTGGTTGGCTGCGTGTTCTTCATATTCACAATGAACATTTTATGAATTGTTAATTTGGCCACTGAGCTGTTAAACAGAGGAACCATCTGTTTGAGACTTGTTTATTATGAGAACATTTACTCTGTCACTGTAGCCCGAACACTGCACAGTTTATATCTTTGCAGCAGCATCTGCTCCCCATGGTTCATTATGAAGAAAACACACAAACACACGCTCACTCACACACACACACACACACACACTCTCACACACACACATGCACGCACACATGCACATCTCATCCATTATCTTCTTAGCAACACTAATCTGAAAAGCTTTACTTGTTCCTGGAAAAAAATGGAAACAGAAGTTCATTGATTGAGGAATTCAATTAGGGCACCATACCACCCTAATTTCCTCCTTTGTTATAAATGAAATATATCTTTCCTCAAAATGACCTTTGATACTGAGCTGACTACGTGGTCCTTCACAGCAAATAAGCTGCATAAATGGAATGAGCTGTATTACATTAAAATAGATTAAAAATAGTTTCATAATTTCCGCCAGTCGGCCCCGCATCCTCTGTGGCAGAAGGATTGAAACCTGAGACAACATTTATTTTGAAAGGAATTTTCACTGATTCCTTTGATGCATTTTCCAAATCCAAAACAAAATAAAATTGTTAAAATCCTAGACAAGGCAAATTCATGGTCATGCTGTTTTTCCATGTGGTCTTTTTATGGACCAGTCGCATGTGAATGCCATCCCGTGTCTTCCACAAAGAAACAATAAAGCATTGCCTTCTTTTCGAGAGGGGAAACTGAATCATGACATCTCAACTCTGACCTTTGCAGTTCTCCACTTACTGCAAAATACTTGCAAAATGTTTCAACAAGTTCTTTTGTTCCCTCCAGTGTCTGGTTTTTGACACCGTGTGGTGTCACACTGTTTGTCTGTGCTTCGGTGTCAGACATCCCAGGCCTTAGAAAACACAAAGCAGACCTATTTCAGTTTGTAAATGAATTTAATGTTCATCATAATTCAGAAATGTGTGCAGTGCCTGGAGTTTAACATCCAGGGTAAATTCAAGTGTCTTGTTGCAGCTCAACGAGACACTGCCCACAAGTTGTAAGAGAATAAATCCTGCACCGAGTGCCTGGATGATTCACTGGGCCATTTATTTCCCTGGGTGTTACTAATCTTGTAGATATAGCTGCCTCCACTGGCCTGGGACAACAATGGAGCATGCATTTTGAAATACGCCTGCTGTGTGCAACTGCACCGATTTGCATGTTCTGGTTGTATTTTCATTTGAATTCCATTTGAATTCCATTTAGTTTGGTTTGATTATTTTCTTCTTTTTGCACATTTTTTGGTTCATTCTTTGTCTTAGATTAGTACGAAGCCCCTGGAGTCCCAAAATATTATATTTTTTACATCTTGTGCGGACCAGATATTATCTTTTGGGAACTTGCTATCGAGAAAAATTCTCTTTTGGGACTTCAGGGGCTCCGTGGATTATTTTTTTATTTATTTTATTTTTATTTAAAAGGATTAACTGGTGCTTTGTTTCCTATTCTTTTGTTTCAGTAAAGGGGCCCGGCAGAAAGTTAAGTCTGCCAACAGATCTTAAGACTGATCTTGGTACGGTAGGCGAAAGCCAGCAGTTTTCATTTGATTTCTTTTGAATCATCGACTTTCTGCTTTTTTCACGTATTCTAGGCTTTTATGTAGCAGTAGTTGTTTTTGTTTTGTTTTCTTACTCCAACTTTCCTTTTTTCAGTTTACTTGTCACTCTCTCCTGTTCAAGCAGCCCATGAGACTGTCGGCCTGACTCGTTCGTCCATTGTGCCCCTTTAATGTATTTTGATTTCAATCTTCTGTATTCGTTCCGTCTACATTTTGCAAGTGTTTATAAAGGTGAATCTAAGCTCATGCCCATGTTTAAATCTGAGGCTTTCTATCGCTCTATCATGATTGGACCATCCTCTGATTTTACACAACCTTTTCCTCCATTGACAGCCTTGCTCTACAGTGATTTGATCACTCGCTCCTTCCTTCACTTTAACTGGATCATTTCTCTCTGAAACAGCCGTCTCTTCATTATGACTGGATCATCTGCATTACAGATACAGTGTGCCCCTCCCACCCCACCCCACTGTCCCATACATCAACTACATGAGTGCCACATATACATCACAACCTCAGGTTTCTCTTTTCTCTGCGTCTGCAGTGTCATACATGCTGTCCCCTCAAAAAAAAACTTCTGCTTCTTCTACACAAAATGTGCTGGTGCTTTCCTTTGACTCATTCAATAACCTTTTGGTGTGTGACAGTTAAAAAACTGTGTTTTTGTTTTATTTACATCTTTTATGAGCCAGGTAATAAAAAAAATGGAGAAGAACGAGTTTGTTTGCCTCATCTCACATTTAGTGTCGTCAACAAAGGAACATTTTAAGCTTCCTGTGAGATTAAAACAACAAAGTCTCAGTATTGTATTTTGTGTGTAAAATGGATAGAAATACATATAAATACTTATTTTTTATCATTAATCATACTTGATCTAATCTTTAATCTTTTCTCTTCAATAGGAATATGGTATTTTTTGGGTCGGATCTGTCTAATATTTGGAATATTACTTGGTGTATGTGCTAGCGTGCGTGTGTGAGTCGGTGTATGTGCAGTCTTGATGTATGTGGTAGTCCATGCGTTGGGTGATGTGTAGGAGGATACAGTGCCATTCTTTCTGCTATGTAGTTTCCTGCAGAACATTTCGTGGCAAAAGACTGAGTGGCCGCATCTCTGTTTGAAATTCAGAGTGAGAAAACATCAATACAGAGGCACAGCGGTGCCGTCATGCAGCTCTCGATCAGTCGGCCCGATACTAACCTCAGTTTTCAATTCCCCGCTTTGCCTCGGCTCGTCCTGCTGTGAAACTGCGTGTTGCACGCGGACTGGGTGGCACCCCGGAGCTTTTCATCTTCACTTTGAAACTGAGTCATTTGTGCATCAACCATGCAGGACAAGTTGAGAGAGGAGAGGTAATAATCCCAAAAATAAGTGAGAAGCTTTTTTTTTTTTTTTACTCGTCACTGAGAGGAAGTGACATTAAAAGTCTTTGTGGCGTTTGGTATCATGAAGCTGTAATTACCTGTCAGGGCAGCGTTTTCCTCACACGCCAACTGAACTGCAGGAAACAAAGAACCGCAAAGTGCAGCCACTCCTCATAGTGCTGCTTTCCTTTGTCTCATTGACAAGGTTTGACTCTAAAACCAAAGTAAGGACAAAGCTTCCACAGTCAGTCCCTGAGCGGAGGCCATGCAGAGCAACGATCCCAGAGTGCAACAACCGTTTCCTGTCAGCATCGGCTGTAACTGATCATGTAGCTTAACAACTTGAATTAAATTAAATTAATTTAAAAAACAGTATTATATTTATTGCAGTTTGTATAATCGGTCTTATTTATTTGAACTTCACTTTAGGCTTTTTGTCAAAGTTGTTAAATACTGTAAAGCTCCCGGTCATCTAAAGAAGGTTTTCACACAGGAGAAAAGAAACAAAATGGATCTGAAACAAGCCGGTTTTCTTGTGATTTTCATATCTCTCTCCTGGCCCAGACTGGATGACTCTGCACTACAATATGACACTCCACATTGTACCCACTTTCCTTTTCCCCCAGCATCTCTCTCTCCTTCCTGCTCATACTGATTTCCAACCGCTCTCCGACCTTTTGCAACTCACTCTTTCCTCCTTTCTCACCTTCCGCCATCTTCCTATTGACAATCTGATCTTCAACATCAGCTTGCTTCTCTGACACTGCAAAAATGTCCATCTTCATAGGTCATGTGATGTACTATTGTATTAAAGTAATAATTTAGCTTTTTTTAGATATAAATCGCCCCAATCGGACTGAGTGATATTTCCTTTAAGCTGATAAAACAGGATTATAAATAAGTAAAATGAGCAGTTTTCTCCCTTATTTAGTTAAAGCCGCTCATTATCAGACTAAGTGACCTGTGATGGTGGATTTTGCAGTCGTGGATTTGAATATGAATGAAAGTTTCTCTCTTTTCCTCTTTGTATTGTTTGCTAATGCTTTGCCGTTGTTACAGATCATGTAAATGGACATTGCACTAGCCCCACCTCCCAGCCCTGCTCGGCGGGGAAGCCTCGCGTCCCAATGGGTCCCGAGGGGCCACGGCTTACCCGCAGAGGCCCTGGCCGACCGCCCTTCCGCAAGGCCCAGTCTGCTGCTTGCATGGAGATCTCTTTGCCTGTGTCCCACACTGAAGGTGTGTGCTTGTCTTCCCCCCCCATCCCTAAACCTCTCTAACATGTTCTCCCTCCCAACAAGTGCATGCCTTCCTCTCACCCTGCGGTAAGTGGTTTAAGGCCTGATACATAGTTAACACAAGGCAAGCATATGCTAATGCAAGTCAGCAAAATTGAAAAACAATTTGAAACAGCATATTTTAACCATCATTTTAATCGCTAAATAAAATTTTTATTAAAGTCTGAGGTGAGGAAACATATAAATATAAAAATAAAAAATTAGCATCTTATTTTCTATTTCCCCACATGACCCCTGAGGTAATAATGACGGTTAAGCGAAATAATTAGTTGTTCAAATGAGTATATATAAAAAAGCCATTTTAAAGAAACGTTACCAGATGTTCTCTCTCAAAATGCACATCTAAAATACTTGTACCTCTTTAAGGCACGTCCTGGTGCCAGTGACTGTGTCTCAATTCAGGAGCTGCTTCTGTCACCTTCTGTGATGCAGAGGGGTCAGAATCTGTGACCTTTATTTTAGACGTCGGAGGCTGAAGGGTTTGGGAGCCACTGGTGTAGAGAGTTTAGAGTTTGGTGTCTTTTGGCAGTAAATAGGAGGGGCAGGGTTTGTTAAATGGTCAATTTAACAACAATTTTCAATCGGCAGTCACTAAACTCTGTAGAGGATGTGTGTGCCCACTGAGATAAGTGGAAATCAGGCAATAGGCGAATGTTGACAGTGAGAACCTGATGATCATAGCTGCTCTACATTTACACTAACAGCAGCTGCTTCCACATTAAACAGTGTGAGAGCCACTTTGCTACTTCAAACATATATATTTTCTGCAACTTGCATTAGCATCACCTTACAACATCGCAGCTCTTGCATGGTGACTCTTAACATGATTGCCTGTGTCGACTATGTCCCAGCCCTGAAGGTTGGTGCTATTTTCAAGTGTATTAACTGATTTGTTTTGACTTCTTCAATGCCTGTTTTTCTTTTTTAATCCTCTGCATCATAATTCTGCATGTATTTAACTCTAAAAGCAGCACTGAGGTGTTAGAAATTACCCCCATCCAGTTATATAGTGTGATGAGGTAACATTTTAGCCTCGTTTCTGTCATATTTCCTCCTCGACTCGTAAAGAGATTGTAGATGTTTTAGTCTTCTGATGAGTAACGGAGCTCACGTTAGGTTCGTGTAGTGTGGCCACACTGTCCGACTTCTCCTAACCCATAAAACGTTGAGCTAAGGGAGGCTTTTCATCACTTTTCTTTTAGTTCATGTCCTTCTGTGTGAGTACATACAGTTTCTTTGTATTGCAGGTGATCATGCAATTTTTTTCCCCCGACATTCAAAAGGCCCTTTTCAGCATGCACACACATAAAAGAGGTGATTAAGTAGTTAAAGATGACTGTTGGAGCACGATTCGCACTCTGGCATTTCTCATTGACAGATCTGACATTTCTTTTCTTTTGCCTCCATTTGAACTCGTTTTCTTCACACCCTGTCTTTGACTTGCACTGCCTGGAAATGGATTATGCCCGAGTGGCCACATCTCCCCATGATAAGTGTGGAGATTTGCGTGTGTGTGTGTTTTGAGTGTGAAAATATGTCCCTCTGTCTCTGTGTGTGATGCATAGGTATTCAGGGTTTATGTGGAGTCTGAAAAAGTCTTATATTCAATTCGTTTAAACCGCAAAACACTTTTCAATGACAGTGAAAATGGCAACAAATGAATGTGCTTTCAAGTAAAGACATAAAATGACTCTAGGCAGCGTCATTTTAAGATTTTGACCCGAGAACCGACACAGATTATGGCCTCTTGTCAGTAATGTGCAAGAACATTTAATCACACAGTATGAAATCTTGCACTTAGTCTGTCACTGTCAGGCCTCAGACATTGCTGCAAGACATCTATTGACATTGTAGCTGCAAATTTGTAGATTTCCTTTGTTTTGACAGTGGATGGAAATAAAAGTGGGGACGGCAGACAATGGCCAGTGACTGACAGACACACAATGATTGGCCAAACATTTAAATGCTCTAATGTGCAACATTTGGGATAGTAATCCACAGGCAGGAAATTGAGCTTCATGTCATCTTGTGAACAAATGTACGTCAGTCAAAGTCTTGTGATCCTCATATTTATCACAATCTACAGAGCTGTGTTTAGGACCTGGTGTACCACCAGTACTGCTTTTATATAATGCTCTGAAGGAGATTCCACTTCTGGAAAGCTCTGGCTGGAGAAGGTCACTCACACACTGTCCTGTGAGTATTTGCTTTTAGTCCAGGCTGTTTTGAGCTATAGAATTATAAAGGTTTTTAATCTGGGCCTTTTTTTCGATTATACAAATCTTAAATGGTTCTAAGAAACTGGTGTAGAATATTGATGCTAAAAATAATCCGGATAGGTGCACTGTTGCTTGTTGAGTCACAGATGACTATTTCACCAATACTGCAATTAGACCCCCTCTGCCATCTTCATCAGCCTCATTATACCACATTGACCTGGAACCAGGGGAGAAAAAAATGTTACATCAGCATAATCTGAATGTTTTATTAAAGCCACTGCCTGGGCTACAGCTGCAGAAGCAGCCACAACCAATGCAGACAATAGAAGACATTTATTTTCCAAAGTTTTAAGGCAATAGAACATTATCCTTAAAAACAGGTTGACAGACTTTTTAATTTATTAGGAAACCTTATATTAACCATAGGCTCTACCAACATAGTGTTACGGGATGCCTGCGTTTAGACATTCACTGAATCCATTGTCAGATATTAAACAATCTCTCTAATACTAAAGAAGAGTGTCACCATCTCTATAAGGACAACCCTCACCTCTGTGTGCCTGAGTGGTAGCATCTGTCCTCCTGCTCAAATGTGCTGAGGAAGCTTTGAGAGAGTGGCTCTGGCTTTGATCGATTTATAGTGGTCACCCGTTTCCAGAATGTCACATGGTATGAAACAATGGTAAATTGTCTTGCCTTCTTAGTCCATGATATGGTATTGGACCCAATTAAACTGCTCCTTATATCAAAACCATCTTTGACCTTTCCCAACCTTTTGTGTCAAATGTCTGATTCACAAACAGCGTGGGAGGAAATCATTTGAAAAAATCAAGAATAGCCACTATCTGCACAAGCTTTAATGTGCTTCTATTCATTCATTTCATTTCTCAGCAGACCGATGCATATTCACTGACTGGCGCCTCCCTTGGGCTCTGTTGTTTATCAGTTGCACTGGGTTACCACAGTGAAGAGCCAGCAGGATCACTGGAATAATTAAAGGTCAACAAGCAGTGCGAGAGGTGAGGCCGATGGTAATGAGGCCTGCATTCCAGGAGAGGAGACAGAGGAGGGAAATGGCAGGGGAAGCGAAACTGAATATACAGTATCCACGTCACTCCCTCCTCTATTGGTTTGGCTGCACACCGATTAAATATTGAAGATGTTATGGTATGATAACATTAGATTCACCTGTGGACATGGTAATAAAGTGGTAGTTGAAGAACAGGAACATCTGTAAGATAGTGTTTGTGTAAGTTAAGAAAGGAGTGTAGCCTTTGATTTAAATATACTCACAAACAATATGATAGGTAATGGTTTCTCATGATATAACGATTCACAGGTAAAAGAGGGAGAACTCAAATATATTTGTCTGTGCTCTGCAGTTTTAAGGTGACTCAGTAACTACCTGGCCAGATGCTGAAGAGGCTTTCAAAGGATGTTCTGTTCTGCACCTCCGCACACCCACGACCGAAACAAAACAAAAAAACTGAAACCACACACCTGATATTGTGATGTAAGAAGTCCCTGTTGAATCGCTGCATTCAACAACTTGAGCAGCTTGTTTTCTTAGATCAAAAATGTGTCAGTTCCCAATTAAATGCACAATTAACACAAAATGGGGCACAATTCTCTATTCACAGTCATTGGTGGTACATAGATATGACCAGGCGTTCAGTAGCAGTCTCCATGTGTCCGTGTCCCTGTCTCTCCAAAGTGTGTGGATGTATGTGCATGTACCACAGCATAAACCTGGCACATTGTCCGTCTCTTCCTATCACCCTCTGACACTGCCTCACCTGGCTCTCTAGCTCCCTGTGAAGCAGCCCCCACCCCAGGGGGCCCTGTGTCCTGCCAGTGTACCACTCTGCCTGACTTTCATTAGCCAGCCCCCCCCACAGGCTCTGTCACACAGCGTAAACGCACCCCAGTGACACACACGGCAAAAGCTGAGTCGTTGCTACCGAGACTCACGGAAGAAGGCTATTTCGTCTGTGTGTCTGCCGGCAGCATGTTCTCACGATACCAGAGTTTACCACTAAAACCATGTGAATGTATTGATGCTGATCTGATTCTGTGTTAAACGAGAAACACGTGTTTATCTTAGTTTTCATGTCCCTTTTGTGTTAATTTGATTTTTCTTTTTCCCTATTGTTGGTTGTCTTGCTACAGCTCTGTGCGTTATCCCTGGTCCCCATGTGGGACTGCCAGCGTTGAGCAGACGGTGTTGCGATGGTGTTTAGTGAGACGATGTTTTTCTTTTGTGTAAAGGTTGTGTGGCCACACGAAACGTAGCCTCTTTTTCAGTCACTCTCTCTTTCTGTCTCTGTTAATATTTCAAGGAATCTCTCAGCTCACACTCAGCTGCATCTTTCTCTCTTCCCCTTTCTTTCATCCTCTGGTACTGCTGTCCATCATGTCTGGTTCTTGGCTGGGTGGCTGTGTGTGCGCACCCATGCGCGTGTGTGTGTGTGTGTGTGTGTTGATTTCTCTGGGTCTGGGCGATTGTGGTTTGTCCGACGGGTTTCATGTTGTGGTGGGGGGTGAATAGGTTATGCATCGAGGAGGGCGATGCTACAGCAGTTGCACGGAGTCTCTATGTACTCCCACGACGAGCACCACAGCTCCAGCGCCTACTGCTGGAATGAGAGAGGTAAGGGGGCCTCGGCCACAAACCCATCAACCGCTGTCCTGCTGACTGCTACACGTTTGTCCGTCCCTCCCGTCGGTCAGTATGTCCTTCCCTCCGTCAGCAAGTACGTCCGTCCCGTGGCCCTGTCCTGTCTGAAACACGCCTAGAAGTGCTCTCGTCCTGAGTTGTAGGGGCGGCTCTGATGCCATCTTTATACAGCAGCAGTCAGTGTATAGTGTATGTTTTGCAGTCAGCTTACTTTTTTGGCACACAGCAGTTGTTGTTACATAAACTCTGCTTGCCGGGGAAGGCAGTACTCCACGTTGCCTGGCTTTGAATTATTCAGAAGAGCAGCGATACAGAAATACTTCTATGATGGAGTTTTAAAGTACACAATGGTGGACGTGAATGGGCTGCACTAAAATAGAGCTAAAGACGTTTTCTGGGTTTCGTGCAGTGTGTGCATTCCCCTGCGTGTGTGTGTGTGTGTGTGTGTGAGTCTGTCTGTCAGTGTGTGTATCATCAGGCCACTGAACAGTGAGTAGAACCAGCAGTTTCAATTAGAGACAACAGAAGTGTTTGTGTGTGCACAGGCGTGTGATGTGAAAATCAGGTCTCCGTCTTGTCGTACCCTCGTAATGTTTGATCACGTCCCTTCTCCGTGTGTCACCTCTCGTTGGCATTTCCCTGTTTGTTCCGGTGTTTTACACGACACACGGAGGAGTTCTTGTCTGTTGCACTCCTTGTCACTCTCTCTCCTCACACGCAGAATACCCTTTTCTAATTAACTTGTCATCCCCTCATATCACCTCTCCGTCTTCCTCGTCCATCTCGTTGTTGCCATAAATCTCTATTTTCTCTTTCTTCTGTCCTCTCTTTCCCTTCCTTCTCTCTTCACCGCTTCATGTCATGTTTCCTCCTGTGGTCCGTGTTTCGCCGGCAGCTGCGGAGAGTCGTGAAAACTCCTTCAGCCGCTCGCGCAGCTCCAGCGTGTCCAGCATCGACCGGGACACCAAGGAGGCAATCACCACGCTGCAGTTCGGAGAGTCCTACGGGCGCAAGAGTGATGCCCTGCCGACCCCGTGTCTGTGGGTGGGCACCAGCCTGGGCGTGGTCGTGCTCATCCCGATGTCCCTTCCCACTGACCAGGAGGAGAGGATGGAGGAGGCGGTCACCATCGGCCCCTGTGGTAAGTACCAGGGTTTCATCAGAGGTGTCATGTACCTTACTCAGGTTCTTAGTAAATGTAGTTGTGCAGTTTTCTTGCACCAACAGGGATCAGTACTTTTCTGGTGTGCACTGGTGTTTTAGTTGTCAGCATTAGATTCTCACATTTTGACCACACCTAAGAAACCGAGTCAAAGTGACTTATGTTTTGGACCTTACTTGATAGATTGAAAATATTAGTCAATGTTAACTGTACTCAGTAAAAATGCATCCTGGATTTGATTGGTTTTCAATCCTCTAGTGTTGCCATCAAACAGCGAATAGAACAGCACCAAACCAACATGTTCCCAGTGCAGTAATAAGCCTTTAGTATTCTCCTTGTTTCCCCTCATGTGATGTGGATGAGTTCTTCAGAAATAATAAAATGGTGTACTAAAAAACCCACAAGACTCTGATCTGAAGTAAAACACCGGCTCCCATTTCAACACCACTTGTATGTTTGACACAACACATCCACTCAGACAAATGAGACATCTCAGTGTTGATGCAAAACAAGGCTTTTAGAATAAGAGCAGGCAATTTGCTCAGGAATGAAATGTGCTGCTTCGCCGTGCGAGCAGCACTCGAAGGCTCAACTCTCCCCGGGTCCCGCTCAGACTAGAAAGCGTCTCAAACGGTATTAGTCCCAATTAGAGGGGGAGTTTGTTGTCATGGAGAAACTCTTGACGGGCATTTGTCATGCATGGTCTCACATTGACTAAACTCTGCACTCAAGAGCAAGGATGGATTTTTGCAGCTCCGACGTGTTCGCACTCCGACTAAACAAAACTGAGCCAGTGAATTAACACATCAGCGGTCCAGGAGCCCCGCTGCGTGAGGGAAAAGGTCTCTCGTCTCAGGGTATAAACATCAATTGAACCAAAAAATCCAGGCCCTTTGAAGCAGCAGCTGTTCTCTGGAGACTGAGCGAGCAAGAAGCAAGCTTTTTACTGGAAGGTCATAGATCCTGAAAAACTGGCGAGCTGAGAAGGGAGGATTGTTGAGCTCAGTCTGTGCTGCTGGGGATTTCCTCTGGAGAGAGTGAATCTTCTCCAACGCAACAAATTATGTGTTGTTAGAATAATATCGGCACACTCTAGTGTTATGTGAAAGTAATGGATTACTATGGAGACAAAAGTAGAAAACAAGTACTGGGACAACAAATTTTGTATTTAACTTGCATCGTTTATGCAAAGTGACGTTACCAATGTTATTCTAATAATGATATTAATAACTTTATTTATATAGCACCTTTGAACAGCCATTACAAAGAGCACAAATAAAAGCAAGAAAACAAAACAAGCCAAGAAGCAAAAGCACTTTCATTTAAAAAGACAGCAAATTTTATAATACAAAATCTAAGAAAGCAGATAACATAATACAACAAAATTTAAAAGAAAAAATTGATCAAATATACATAAGTAAAAGCAAGAAAAAACATCCAAGTCAAATCCATTCTTTAAAAGTGACTCGAGGTTTGGAATAGTCAAGTTTATAATACATACTCATTATTCTCAGCATTATGAGTATTATGCTCTGAAGTTCAGACACTAGGTTGCTATGGAATTAAGTGACCTTTCATTAGCATCCTGGACTTATATGTGAGAGTTGTCTGCTGTGGCTTTGGACACTTTGGTCTCATGCAAACCCATGTTTCATGTTTTCCTCTCGTCTCGTCTCCAACACTCTCAGGAACGGTCCTGATGCTGAAGGGCTCAGTGCTGCGCTTTGGCTTCTTGGACTGCATGGGGGCGGTCATCCAGAGCCCTTACGAGGCCTGGCGGGACCCCAACGCCCCCGAGGACCCCGACCGACCGCGGAGGCGCAAGCTGGTCAACTTTTCCCCGTCGTCGTCCCAGGACGCCTGCGGGGACGGACATCTGGCCGTGGTGTGCTCCGAGAGGCAGGCCAAAGTGTTCCTGATGCCCTCACAGTCCTGCCTCTTCGTCCACAACATCACAGAGTCGTCGTTTGTGCTGCGCGCCGACGTGGTGTCGGCGTGTAACAGCGTGTGCCTCGCCTGCTTCTGTGCCAACGGTCACGTCATGACACTCAGGTACAAAGACAGCTGCCACAGTGTGAGAATACTGAAGGGGTCTGAAAACAGGAAAGCCCTGAATCAGTGCCACTATTTTTCGCACATTATCAGATTTGTGTTGCATCCTGATATTTGATTCATTTAGATTTGATAATCATAACTATTACATTTCTGTTATCGTGCTGTCTACATTTAGCTGTGCGAGTGGTTCACTGTGCAGACTAGAGTTTTTATTACACGCATGTTCCTGCAGGTTTTCTTACTGGTCTCTTTCTTCTTGCCTAGTCTCCCCAGTCTAAGACCGCTGATGGATGTCAACTACCTGCCTCTGACAGACATGCGCATCGCAAGAACCTTTTGCTTCACCAACGGGGGGCAGGCTCTCTATCTCAGCTCCCCGACAGAGATCCAGAGAATTACTTACAGCCAGGAGATATGTGACAACCTGCAGGTCAGCACTGCAGTTGGTGTGTGTGTGTGTGTGGGTTTGAGTGTGTATTTGTGTCTGTGCTGTTTCTATGACATGCAACATCTCAGATTTTAGTGTTATTAAAGACATTATGTACAGATAGAGTGTGTGGGCATCCACTTTGACAATTTGTGTCATCTCACTTTGTGGTTCTGAGTTCAGAAAAGTGTTTGTGCAGTTATTAAGCAGACGCCTTTGTCCCCACTGTTTATAAAGCCCAGAGCTGACAGCAGCTATTGAAGAGAAATGTCACACTTGTCATATGTGGTCTGAAGTACCGTGTGTGTGTGTGTTTGTGTGTGTGTGTGTGTGTGTGTGTGTGTGTGTGTGTGTGTGTGTGTGTGTGTGTGTGTGTGTGTGTGTGTGTGTGTGTGTGTGTGTGTGTGTGTGTGTGTGTGTGTGTGTGTGTGTGTGTGTGTATATAAACCCGATCACATTCCTAGAGGTGTTTATTCTCAACAACCATCACTGCACTCTCACTAATGATAACATATGTCAGTGGAGCTGTGAAAATGATGCTGTGCTGCAATACTGCCACCTGCAGGCAAACAGTGGTTGGTTACTCACATTATGGTCTAGTTCTCACTGTCAATGTACAGTAAGAACAACATTATTATACATATATATATAGATATAGATCAACAAATGTTGGGGCTATGTCCCTGGTGCACAACTGGAAATGATTTTTTGATAAAAAACTATCAATTGCTGAGAATTCTTCGATTTTGTTCATGTCCATTATTTGCAGGAAATGCTCGGAGAGCTGTTTACACCAATAGAAACGCCGGAGGCCCAGAACAGAGGCTTCCTGAAGGGCTTCTTTGGAGGAAACGCCAACACCTTCGACAGAGAGGAGCTCTGTGCGTTTATTTCCTGTTTCTATTTTTCTCATTGTAAAGTGCTTAATTTCCGTGTGTGCTAATTCATCCAGAAAATAAGTCTCAACTTTTCAAGGGTTAACTCTGTAATTATCTGAGGGTTATGTGAATGTGCTTTACATTTCACCATCGCTTTTCTCTCTTTATTTTGTTACCTGGTGTTGTTGACAGTCGGTGAGGCAGCATCTGGGAAGGCGTCCCGCAGTCTGGCGCAGCACATCCCTGGCCAGGGGGGGATGGAGGGCATGAAGGCGGCAGCGGGGGGAGTCGTGGGGGATCTGGCTCGGGCCCGTATCGCTCTGGATGAAAGAGGACAGAGACTGGGGGAGCTGGAGGACCGAACCGCTCTCATGATGTCCAGTGCAGAGGGCTTCTCCAAACACGCTCATGAGGTGAACACTTTTATGGTAGTAATTCATAGACAAAATATTTATGATCTTCAAATTTGATATTAATCTTGGTCTGAATATGTGTTTATGAATACTGAAGCTTGATAAGGATACAAGTTTTAGGATAATTTTCTCAATTACGCTCATTTTTTAATCAGTTTTAAATCGTTTCATTAATAATCATTGGTTAATGCCTCAAAACCTAAATGATCGTGACAGTTCACCATTACAGTCTCTTTCATTTACTCCTCCACTGATGTTTGTTTGTTTCAGAAACAGACAAGGTTTTGTTTATTCTTCATCCCGCAAACCTTTTCCTTTTTGTCTTTTCACAGCTGATGCTTAAGTGCAAGGACAAGAAGTGGTACCAGTTCTAACAGCAGCAGGACAGAGGGCGGAGCTGCCCTGAGACTGCTGAGAGCTTTATGCCGGGACAGGGACTTTCCCTCTGCAGATGGGAGCAATCAAAAAGAGAGACTCAAGAGTGACTTTGTCTTTACGGCTTGTGGACTGGCTATGTTGGCGGCACTGTCACCTTGTTGAATGACCGGGACGGGCTAGTTCCTGAGTTCCTTGTCTAGACACGCTGTGATGGGGATAGAAAGACGGTGGCGACATTTAACGGAATGAAGAAAGTGGGAATATCCGGCAAAGCGTGTGTGTGTGTGTGTGTGTGTGTGTGTGTGTGTGTGTGTGTGTGTGTGCGTGTGCGTGTGCGTGTGTATGGTTGGATTTTCTGGACCTCACTGTGTAGATACTCAAAAGTTACGAAACCAACAACAAATGCATGAAACAAAAATGGATGACTATTAAAAATATCCAACTGCCATATTAAAAAGCAGCATGCTACTTTAACAGGAGATACAAAAAAAGTTTTATTTAATAATATAAGCCAACAACAGAAACTATAAAAAACTTTATATTTTTTGAAATACTGACAAAAAAAAAATATATATATATATATATAAAAAGGGAAATGTATACCTGCATTGCTATTAAGCCAAAAGTTGTGTTCCTTTCCCTTTAATTATTTTTCCTCTTTGGTTCATTTTAATTTTATGTTCTCAGTTTCAGCAAATATTACTTGACACAATGTAGATGCACATACTAAGCTTTCTCTACACACGATTAGCATAGCGCTACAACTTTGTTATAACCAATTACTCTGGGCTGCACAGTGCAAACACGAATCAGTAGTATTTACACTTAACTGCGCACTGTCTGATCACACACATTTAATTTCACTTTATGGCTGCTGCTACATAATAAAAGCATTAATCGATAATGACGAATATATCGCTCCCCAACTATAATTGTATGAAAAGAGCAGAGAGCAGATTGATATGAGGCGTACGCGACGGCTGAAAGACAGTTAACCTGTATTCTGGACACAGTGTGTTTATATCTATACCAACATATGTACTATTCACGTGCCATAAGAAAAAAAAAACAAGATGGGTGAATCTCCTTACTGTAAACAAACAAAGAGCTAAAGACTAGTGAGTATTCAACATGTGTTTCCTGTTGATCAGAGCGGATGAGAGAAAGTTCTTGGCCATAAGGGCATTTATCAGAGTCCTTTTTCCTTTGTGAAAAAAACAATTCTAAATATATATATATATGAGGGTGTTTTTTTATTATTTCTTGGGTTGTCAATCGTTCGCCATTTGAGTCATTAGCTGCCTTCGACGGGTGTTCAAGTTTAGTGAGCCATTAGGTTGTGTGTGTGAGTGTGTGTGTGTGTGTGTGTAACAGTGAGAAAGAGCGCCAACAAGTGTTCAAGCAGACTCTTTCTCTGCCAAAGCAATCAAAAATGAATGACACCCTCCTGTCTATCTCTCCCTCGGTCCTTAAAGTGGTGGCGTGTGCGTCTCCCAGCGTTGAACCTGATTGGTCCTCGGGGAACACGGAGCGCAGACCTGGACTCACGTCGGTTTAAACACTCGTGAGTTTCAGGAGAAGTTAGAGTATTATTTGTTTTTTTTCCAGTGCTGTTCAGATGTTGAGTCAGTGAAGAAACTATGTACATGTGTAAAACATTTGCAACAATTTCAACCGAGGGCAGAAATGTTAGATTTTTTCATTTCCGTTCAATATTGTTCTTGATGACTATATCCTCTTGTCACAGTCTTATATTTGATGGTGAAAGGCCTCTCAACCAGGGGGCTGTTGTATGTGAAAAACGACAAATGTTCCATGATACATTGTTGTGTATCATATTGTGATTGTGTTGTACATGTCAATGGGTAGCCACACGACATGTTAAAACAGCATTAACTGAAGGGGATATTTTGTACTACATGTATTCGTCTGTATTTTGAATCGATCTGAAAAGCTGAACGGGGATTACTGATATCTTATCTCTCACACTTCAGGCCTTTATGCGCACAAGCATTAACCTGTGTGACGCATTGTGTCTTGATCCTGTTGACGTCAATCCCACGTTAAAAACGCGCAGCGACACTTATACTCAGAAGAAAAACAGACCTGGACGAATCCGCCTCGTCGTTTCAGTCTACTTCCTGTCAGCTGAGGCTTCAATAAAAGGCCTTCAAACCCATTTGCTTTCGCCTGAAATCCAGAAGCAGAGCCTCTGGGATTTCAGTCATTACACATGACCTGATTGAATGAGATGTCTTCAACTTGACACCAGATATGATACATTTCACTTCTATCGCTGTCCGTCAATGAGATTCGTGATCAGTGCAGTTCTGTCTATGGCGGAGAAAACACATAAAAACAAAAATCACAAAAACCAAAAGAAAATTGATTTAAAAAAGAAAAAAATCTGACTTCTACTGACAGGGTGTTTTGTTAGTATGTTTTTTGTTTTTTTATATTGACTGTACAGTTCAATCTTGGGTGAAAGGTGAAACAAACAAAAAAAGAAGAAGACACTCTTGAGATATTTTTCTCTGTATATGTTGTACCTGTTACTGCTGGTACTGTATCTGGTATTCTGGCTCTGTCTAAATCACTGGGACTCTGTAGTTCTTCTTCACACTGTCGTATCCTGAAAAAGACATTTCTCTGGTTTTCTCAATGATGGCAGCAAAGTTTGTCTTATTTAAATGGATTCTACCACTTTTTGTTCTTATTGATATTATACTAGTGTATTAGAAAATTACTTGGCAAAAAAAAAAAGAACTGAAAATATGTTGATGCAAAAGCTGAAATAAACATTGATTGATGTACACGGCTGAGAGCTGAGTTTCACTGATCGCTATGAATAGAGATGTGTGTGAAAAGTGCAACACAGTGTTTCATGTGGGGATTTTTATCTTCTTGTTTACCAGCAGTGCACAGGAAGTTTTATTTCTAAATATTGAAGGGTAGAAAAAGTTATTTTGCATCCACCTGGTTGGTGTAAAGAAGTTGCTGCTTAATGAATTTTTCAAATTAGGATTTCATTAACACGACATATGAGCTAAATGAATGTTATCTATTGTAATAGATTACATTATGGAACTGTGCGTAACACTTTTAAAATCAGCAACATCTCAAAAGTATTGCTAAATAATGCATCAGCCATAATAACCAAATAATATCAGATACTTCACCCTCATACTTTCACTTTTGTAAAATTAGATTTAGGAAGTAGTTAAAATAAGTAGTTACATTCACAAATGCCAGTTAAAACTTGACTGTGCCAAAAGGAAGTCTTATGTTAACTGTGTCCAGAAGCACCGTCGACTTGTCTGGATGGACCCGGCTTTTTTGGAGGAATTGGACGCTGTGTACTTCAGACTAAAGATGTAAAGGAGAATCCAGACTGTTACCAGTAACAAGTCCAAAAACCAGCGTCTGTCTGGTATGGGCGGTGTGGCCTAGAGGGTAGAGTGGTCGTTCTCCAACAAGAAGCTTGGCTGTTCAATCCCCACTCTTCCCAGTCTGCATGCTGAAGTGTCGTTCGCAAGATACTGAACCCCTAAATGGCCCCTCACTGTACTAATTGTAAGTCGCTTTGGACAAAAGCATTAGCCAAATGACATGTAATGTAATGTTTCAGTGCTCTTGTTAAAGGTAAATTACACTTCTGTGATGGCACCATCAATGACGAAAAGTAGATTGAGATTTTGGAGCAGCATCTGCCGCCTTCAAGACGACATCTTATCCAGAGACATCCATGCATATTGCAGCAAGACAATGAAAAACCACATTCTGCACACATTACAAAGGCATGGCTCCGGAAGAAGAGGGTGGGGGTGCTGGACTGACCTGTGTGCAGTCACAAAAGAGAATATGTGGTGCATTTTGAATAACTTTCCCATAATCCCAAAATGTTTATATAAATACAGGCTTAAGATAAAAAGCCCCATAACAAGAATATACCCTCAGGTGTATTGGACATTTTGATGTCTCTCACATTTAGCATTTTTACATCAGAAGCTCAACCTGTTACCACCTGTCTCAAGGAAATCTAATGACGGATTCTCATCATTTACTGTAATTATAGTCGATGTGATGAGGGACAGTGCAGAAAAATACCTGAGCTGGCTGTAATCTATAACTAAATAAAATCAAAATAAACCAATTAGTCCTATTTATCATCACCCAGCACCTCTATTCAGAGTTGTCCTGTCTGTCCAGTCCCGTCCACCAGCCCTGCCCCTCCGAGTTCAGTAGTCCGGCTCTCTTCAGCGCCTTGTCCACGTTGGGAACCAGTTTATCATGGAAGTCCCACAGTCGTTTGTCCACAGTGAGCTGCTCCACCGTCAGCGCCGGCTGCAGAGTCACGCGGACGTGAATGTTCCGACAGATCTCTTGTGGAACCTGGAAGCTATTTCCCATTTGTTTGGTCACCTCGTGCACTGAAGTCTGCTCCACCAACCTGTGTTTGCACAAAGGCATCACTTGGTAACAAATATGTTCATAATACACTCCCGGTGATGTCATTTCTATTTAGGGTCTCCATTGTGGTGGATATTTGTTCAACAAACAATGTTCGGAGACAAGTTGTCTTTATAAATGTATCAGTAAAAAGCTTTCTGCAGAAAGGATCGCACAGGCAGGGTGGAGGTTGCAAGTGAGATGAAATGTGTCTGTGCTCATATTTAAGTGTCTCTGTGTGGGTGACCTCCTGATCCTAAAACAAGCAGAGAGGTGTGTGTGAATGTATTGTTCTGTTTCTGGAACTTATTGTCTGATAAAGTGTGACTCATAGGCTGCATTCTAAAAGTGTTTGAGAGGAAATAGCATCATGAGGGGTAAGGGTGTTGGTCAGCTGAGTTCTTCAAACAAAGCGCAAACACAGTTAAACCAGATTAGAGCCAATGGTCCCATGAAAAGGTGACATCAGGATCAACTTCTGCAAGACATGAATAGACGATGGGCTCACCGGCTAGACAGTGGGAGCCCCATAAAGTTTATGTTGAGCTGTACCCTAGATTGAAATGTCTGCTGTAAGCATGAGCTAAGAAGTTACTAAATACATTTTTGTTACACCTTTTAGTGTTGCTTCACAAAATAGATGGCAACAAAACAAATGAATAAATATAAAAGGTATTCAAGTGGTATTCAATTCAATATTCAAAAAGACTTTAACATGTATAGAGAAATCCACCTACCTTGGCTGAACTATCATCTAGTGCGGATTGTATTTGTTCAAGCTGAGTTCCTCCCTGTAGATGTGCTCCAGAATATTAACTCCTGGCAGCCCGTTCCATTGCGGCAGGTGAAACCTCCCGCTTGGCTCAAAGTGTTTTGGGGGGAAAATATGGTTCTTAATGAGGAATGCCCCTGTCTATAGCATATGGCAAAGCATGGAAGATGGAAAGACAAATGTAACCATTAAGAAAAACAAATTAATCTTATAAATAATATTCTCAAATACATACTCAAAAAAGATCCTACATTTGGATGCTGCTCTTGGAGCATGTTCATCATAGACATCAGGTTGTCGTGTTGGTAAGGCATTATAATCTCATCGATGTCGTTCAGCAAGACGTAGCGTGAGCGCTCCATGGATCTGTAAATGCACTCATTGAGCGTGGCTAACTGGCCAAAGTAATGCACGTCCCCTCCGTCCTTTGAGAAGAGCCAACCTTTAGATGGATTCAGATGTTGCTGGATGGGCCAAGGTACTACCTCCAGGAAGCCGTCCTGGCTGTAGATCTTCAACAGACGCTCGAGCTCTGCGCCACAGCTGGATTTATAGATCACCACTCTGCCCACGCCCAGCAACCTGAGGGCAAAAGTGATGCGAAGGTTACATCGTTGGTTTACACATATTACAAAAACACATTTAGCTTGTTGTCTCCAGGCAGGTGTTGGTTTCCCATCGACTGTTTAAATTTGAAGACGTGTCGGGAAGAGTGAAGCTAAATCTTCTTGGTCGTCCCCTGGTGGCTGGGTGCAGAATAGGTCATAAACCTAGCTTCCTCCGTGTTAGTTGATGGGACACATTTTGATCATGACTTGTTTGGTAAACGGCAAGTAGCAGAATAGATCTTAAGATCTTTAAAGTAACGTTGGAGGCTGATGAACAAAAACAGTGGATATAAAAAGTCTACACACCCCTGTTAAAATGCAAGGTTTTTGTGATGTAAACAAATGAGACAAAGATAAATCCTGTCTGAACTTTTTCCACCTTTAATGTGACCTTTAATGTGAACAATTCAATTGAAAAAACAAACTGAAATCTTTGAGAGGGAAAAATAAAAATAAAAAAATAAAATAATGTGGATGCATAAGTGTGCACACCCTCTTATAACTGGGGATGAGGCTGTATTCAGAGTTAACCAATCACATTCAAACTCATGTTAAATAGTAATCACTACATACCTGCCATTATTTACAGTGACTCTGATTAATCCCAAAAATAGTTCAGCTGTTCTAGTAGGATTTTCCTGACATTCTCTTAGTTGCAACTTACAGCAAGAGCCATGGTCCGCAAAGAGCTTCCTAAGCATCAGAGGGATCTCATTGTTGAAAGTTATCGGTCAGGAGAAGGGCACAAAATAATTTCCAAGGCATTAGATAAACCATGGAACACAGTTAAGACAGCCATCATCAAGTGGAGAAAATATGGCACAATAGTGACATTACCAAGAACTGGACATCCCTCCAAAATTGATGAAAAGACAAGAAGAAAACTGGTCAGGGAGGCGTCCAAGAGGCCGACAGCAACATTAAAGGAGCTGCAGGAATTTCAAGGACTGGCTGTGAACTACATGTGACAACAAGCTTCCGTATTATTCGTATGTTTGGGCTATGGGGCAGGGTGGCAAGACAGAAGCCTTTTCTTACCAAGAAAAACATCCAAGTCCGGCTAAATTTAGCAAAACATACATGAAGTCTCCAAAAAGCATGTGGGGAAAAGTGTTATGGTCTGATGAAACCAAGGTTGAACTTTTTGGCCATAATTCCAAAAGGTATGTTTGGCGCAAAAACAACACTGCACATTCACCCAAAGAACACCCTACCCACAGTGAAGCATGGTGGTGGCAGCATCATGCTTTGGGGCTGTTTTACTTCAGATGGAACAGGGGCCTTAGTCACGGTGGAGGGAATTATGAACAGTTAAAAAAAAACAGTCAGTTTTGGCACAAAACCTTGAGGCTTCCGTTGGAAAGCTGAAGATGAAGAGGTATTTCACCTATCAGCATGGCAACGACCTAAAGCGCACATCCAAATCAACAAAAACATGGCTTCACCAGAAGAAGATTCATGTTTTGGAATGACCCAGCCAGACCCCAGACCTGATTCCAATTGAACACCTGTGGGGTGATCTCCAGAGGGCTGTACACAGGAGATGCCCTCGCAATCTGACAGATTTGGAGCCCTTTGGCAAATAAAAGTGGGCAAATATTGCCAAGTCAAGATGTGCCATGCTATTAGACTCCTACCCCAAAAGACTGAGTGCTGTAATAAATTCAAAAGGTGCTTCAACAAAGTATTAGGTTAAGGGTGTGCACATTTATGCAACCAGGTTATTGTAAGTTTTAAATTTTAAATTTGTCCTCCAAATAGATTTCAGTTTGTTTTTCAACTGAATTGTTCATGTTATAGGTCACATCAAAGGTGGAAAAAGTTTGGACAGTATTTATCTTTGTCCCATTTGATTACATCACAAAAACCTTGAAATTTAACAGGGGTGTGTAAACTTTTTATATCCACTGTATGTGCTATGAAGCTCTCTATAAAGTTAGCTGCAGCAGAGTCTGATGATAACAGTTATCGAGATATGATAGTTTTAACTAGATTGTGTCTACAGGCGAATGCTAGCCATCTGTAAGGCTGTGCTTAGACCTAATATGCACCTTCGGGCAAATTGCTAATGTCAGCATTCATGTGGACAATGGTGATTGTGTGATGTGTGATGTGTGCTGATATTTTCCAAATGTTTGCCATTTACGATGTCCACTGTTGTGAACCTCTAACATGTAAGCCATTAACCAAAGTATTGGACAAATTAATACTTTGACTTTATATTGGAGCTACTGTTGAAAAAGTAAAGGAATCACAATAAATCATCCAGAGGGGAACAGGAATGAATCGTTGGGTTCCCTGTCGTTGTGAACGTGTCCAAACAACCACCTGCTGCATTCCTCAAACATGAAAAGGAAAACTCTGGAAAAGGTCTGCCATTTTCCTTTCATCTTCTGAAATTACTTTATGAAAGCATGACTAAAGTATGTCAGAGAGAAGGAGACTGAGAATTTTGTGGCGTTTCTGCTGCACTGACCTGTACATCTCCAGGGTCTGGGCGAACTGAAGCACGTTGTTGTAGTCTCCAAACAGGTTGGAGATGCAGACTGTGAAGTTAAACTGCAACTTTTCCTCCACGTCCATGTTGGTCTTTCTGTTTCTTATCGGGAGCCAGATCTGTTTAGGTGCAATCCCACTCTCTGTGCAATCCCACTCTCTGTTAGGGTTAGGGTTAACCCTAACCCTAACCCTAACCCATATGAACATGTTAAAAGAACATTATAAGTTTAGTCAAGCATAAATAAATATCATAAATACTGATACTTACTCAGAGCTGAAGTGCAGGAGCTCCAGTAGTGGCGGTTTATGGAACCCACTTCCTTCTTCTTCTGCTTGGTTTGTGAACGAGTCTTAATGCGAAAGGTATCAAACCCTCTCTCACATTGCTCAACCTTGCCTTTTTAGGTAGCAGCAGAAGCACAGTAAATAGAAAGAGATCACAAACAGCTGTGTACTGCAGTGACACAATGCATGAGACGATACTGCGAAGGAAACCTTGTGTCATGTGTCACTGCACCCTGCTCTTTATCCGTCAACCCAGCCCAGAGAGGATCTCACACTTGATATAATTATACAAATTTAATCAATAACAATGATATAAAAAATTGTAATATTACTACTATTAATACTAATCATATGCTAGTAATAATAGTAGAGATGATAATAATGTTATGATGGTAGTGATAATGATAATAAAAATGGTATTGTGATAATAATAACAATATTATCATCATCAAAATGTTCAAATTATATTTCACTGTTCTCAGCATATAATCTGCTCAATGTACAGCAGAAGATTAAAACATATCAAGAAAATAAAGGATACAAAAACTCTTAAAAATTATGTTGAAGAAAATAAGTGGTTACAGTTACTTAAAATTAAGACAATCAAAGTAAGTTTCCAGCAGTTTTGTATGCACCAATGAGTAAAATTGCACACCTACACTTCATCCAGTCTCGCTTAAACTTTCAATTTTGGTTTGAAAGGTCAGAAATTAACCCGGGGTATTCAAAATGTTTCTGTTTGTTGACAAAAATAAATAAATTTCCATTTGTATTGTTGTAGTTGTTTTTATTTACTTTTATTTTGCAAAGCCCATTTCAATTTACTCCAGAATACAATAACTTTTTGGGGTTTTGAACTTCCTGCAAACTTAGGTAAGAATTTGAGCATGTCTCAGCCCTGAAAAAGCCCAAACGGGAAATACAAATCCTCGAAATACAGTAGGGCCTCCCACCGTAGGTTCTCGGGCCCTAATAATAATATCGTTATTATTGTAATACTACATCCACCATTGAATAGAGATATAATAACATGCCACACCCACAATCACAGAGTCAGAGACGCAATCAAAAAGAGTTTAACTTCCGGGTGCGCGTCCAATCAGGTTTTCGTTCAGGAATCCACTGCTCACTGAGCCAATCCAATCCTGATTAGAGTGGAGGGGCGACCAATCGGATCGCCGCGTCACGTTTCCTAGTTCCGCCCTCCCGCTCATTCAGCAGACAGAGGCGGCTCCTGTCACTCAACACACTCCAACATCACAAAGTGTTGTTCCTGATGGAGACACAACAAACATCAAACATCTGGACGCGTTAAAGATGGCGAGTCGTTGTGTCGTAGCAGAATGAGAAGAGGAGCTCCTCCTTCTCCTCCTCTTCCTCCTCCTTCTCCTCCTCCTCCTCCTCCTCTCAGCGGCTGAGTCAGAGAGCCTCTCCCCGGGCTCGATGATGTGTCCCCGGCTGTGTTCGTGGCTGCTGCCGCCGCTGCTGCTGCTGTCCTGCTGCCGGGACGTGTCCTCACAGGAAGTCCCCGGGGCCTCGGTCCTCAGTGCCGCTGACACTCTGGTGTGGGGACCGGGGCTGGAGGCCGACGTGGTTCTCCCGGCGCGGTTCTTCTACATCCAGGCGGCGGACAGCTCGGGGAGGAAGTAAGTCCCGTTCAGGCCCGATGCGGCTCCGCTGCTGGAGACCAAACTTTTACCTTTCCCGTTGTGGAGACCTGTGAACCGTCAGTGGAGAACAGTGACAGGAGCTCCACGTAGCAGCTGCCTGTAGTGTGGAGCAGCAAGAGCAAAGTAAACAAGGAGTTTATATGAATGGAAATAATCTCTGCAACTTTGTTTCATTAAAGTCAACAGACATAGTTGGACAAATGGCCTTTATATCATTAATTCAATGAATAGAGGTCACATTAAGGTTCAGTTTTGTCAACCCTTTGTGATCAATGTTTGTGTTTGTAGGAGGGCGGGATTTTGTATTTATGTATGACCCTGAAGTGCAACACATCAAATCACAAAAGACAACAGAAAATACAAAAAATATTACAGAACAACAAATAAGGACACACAACAACAAATCGCAAAACACGACAGCAAGTAAGAACATAAATTACAGTAACAAATCACTATGTCAATAACTTCTAATGCCACCATAGTTAACCTTGAAAACTAAATGTCCTCTGATGTTCCCACTTTTCCTAATGCGATTTTGAATGGTTCTCATGTGGGCCTGTGTTGTTGTCTCTGAGGTGTCCCAGTTGGCCCAAGTGTCAGACAGGTGGAAACGTAATACCCCTCCATGTCCGATGAGACAGGTCCCTGGTACAGAATCTCTATTAACAACTGAACACAGCATGATTACAAAGCGTAGGAAATCTTTGAACCACGCGTTGTGTTTTGTGAAAGCTAAAACGTTAAGCTGGTCAAAAATGGCAGAGCAGACATGAGAAGTCTGTGCCTCAGGTACAGAGATGATAGAGAACCTCCAACGACCCCTTAAATCCAAAATCTCCCACGGGTGCAATGAAGGTATCCCAGTCCATGCCTAGTCCCTCAGTGGGTGTCACTTTCACACATGCTCTGGTTCTCAAGATGGATCAGTTTCTCTGCTCCATTCATTCAATAAACTACCCTGTTGTTGTCTTCAGGGAGAGGAAACACAACACTAGCATTGCAATACCAAGAAGCCATGAAAGGATATCAGCAACAACATACACCCAACAAACACTTTTTTTTCTGCTCCCATTCTTCACGCGTTATAGATAAAGATTTAAGATTTATCTTTTCATACAAAAGGCTTATATAAAGGTTGAAATGTAGATATTCAGCTTTTTGAGTGTGCTCATGTCTATATTAAGTGATCACCACAATAATGATCCCAAACAGATGTACAGTACAGCCTGACCAAAACAGATTTTTGGTGGCCGGTTGTTAGGGAGTATAAAATGTCCCATATACAATCAGATGTCTCCCATCTGTACATTCCAGCATGCCAGTTTTTTTCAGCTCGTTCTTCCCCCTCACAGTTTCACAGCATCCCCTGGTGAGAATACCTTCGACGTAAAGATTGTGTCTCCGGTGGAGCAGTTCACCAGGATTTGGATCCAGGTCCTGGATCGTCACGATGGGTCATTCCTGGTTCGATACAGAATGTACGCTACCTACACGGACCTTCACATCCACGTTACACTCAAGAACAAGCATGTCTCCAAGTCGCCGTTCATTCTCAAAGGTAGAGCACGACTCAAGCTGCTGACGAAATCCGTTTTGATTTGTTTCTGTGAAAGATCTTATTGATGTTTCTGTGTTTGTCCTCCACAGGCCCAGTCTACCACGAGGGCTGTGACTGTCCCCAGCCCAGTGGTTCTGAATGGGAGGCCCACATGCACTGTCCTCAGTCCTTCCCCCAGATAGACAGGGACCTGTCTTTTTACCAGAGTGTTGACCCCGATCGTAACGCTGAGGAGATCCCACTGCGCTTTGGACAGCGGCAAAGCCTCTGCCATTATACCATCAAAGACAACAAGGTACACGGGACCTGAGACACCAAAACAGCTAATTACAGACCAACTAAGCAGCAAAATGAGCAGTAAACATCCAAAACATTGTGTTAGAAATATTAAACCTGCAGGGAATATTTCTCACTGTAAATATGGCTCAAAAAGTTCTGATACATAGTTAAATGAATAGTGAAGAAGGGAAATCAATTAACACATTTCATTTTACAAGAAAAATCCCAGTGTGTCCTTTGATTAGAGAGAGGATAGTAAAGTAGAGTAATAAAGGTTGTGTTTCCCTGGGCTGAATAGTAATTAGGGTCATAGGATAATGTGAGGTCTGCCAGGAGAGCCTGAGGCTGTGCAGCACACATACCACCGTGTTCATCAATCCAGGTGCCTGCTACAGTGATATGTCTGAAGCCTTATTCGCACAGAGCTAACATTACCTGGACATATCAGTAATCAATTGTCAAGGATTCCCACTCCCATTGTTTGTTATTTCTACCTTTCGTTTTCAGGCTGATTGTCCCTTTAAAATTAAGTTTTAGCAAAACACAAAAATGTGTTCCTAGTTATTTTTTCGTATTTATTTCTTTGGATATAAGTCCTGCATACGCATTTAATATTTTCTTGATAATTGAAACACTAGTCTGAAACAACATCTTTATCTGAAGCTTTCAGTTTTACGACATGGTCTTCCTTAGCAGGTGACGATGGATCTGTTCACATGTTGGTTCAGTAGCTGTTATAATTTCATTATAGCACTTTAAATTAGATTTGGAATGAAAGTTAATTCCTGAGCCCTCCTGTTATACTTTCATGTTCTTATAGCTTCTTTAAATTTCCTTCAGGTTTACGTGAAAACATTTGGGGAACACGTGGGTTTTAGGATCTTTATGGATTCTATCCTCCTGTCACTCACCAGGAAGGTAAGCTCTTCTTCCAACTCCCCGTACAGAAATATTTAGACATGCCTCATGATAACTTTTATTTATCATTTCAGTCTTGACTATTATCTTCCACAGAGTAATATAATTCATTAGGAGGTTTTGTCATTATATAGTTTTCTATAATTTCCACACAGTATCTCCTCTATTTTGTGATATTATTATTCTAATATGATTTTGTAATAACTGACACTTTCCTTTAAAAGAACCCACTCCAGTTCTCTTCTCTGTGCTGTTGTCTGTTTTCAGGTGCAGCTCCCTGACATTGAGTTCTTTGTGAACCTGGGTGACTGGCCCCTGGAGAAGAGGAAACCAAGTGACAGGATTCATCCCATCTTTTCCTGGTGCGGCTCCAACAATACTCGAGATATTGTCATGCCCACGTATGACCTGACTGAGTCTGTCCTGGAGACCATGGGCAGGTGGGTCTCTGCAACCACACGCTACATGATTCATTAACTCAATCCTAAACACTTGAGCCACCATTTACGTAATAGTCGACAAAAATACCTCAGGAATGTCGTGCGGGCAGCCTCAAAGGAAAAATCCATCCAAATTCTTACGAGAATAAAAGAATAAAAAACGTCTCCAAAAATTTGCTTTTTCCTACATTAAGCATTGATCTGCAGTCAGGTTGAATTCATTAAACAGTGGGTTCTAATAGTGACCCTGTGTCGCAGGGAGCAGCTTATAGGACAGTTATATTTATATTCTGTGGACATTTTGAATAATACAGTTTTGTTTTTTTTGCCTCCGTTGGTTTGGTAGATTTGTTCAGGACAATCTGATATAAATGTTTACTTAGCTCGTCCACAGACAAAAAATAAAACATTGACTCCTTCAGTTACAATCTTTCATTAGCAGGTGACAGTGTGGACAGGCCGACCTGTGCACAGCCTGTTCCCTGACACCGCCACAGTGCAGACAGACTGATGAAACTCAAGTAAACCTGTGTCTGAACGCTCATTATTTTCTCCTCATGCCTCTCTGCTTGTATAAAGTCAAACCTCATGCATTTTTATGAAGTGCGAGATGGCTGATTTGACATTCACCACCGTGTCCGTCCAATTCAACAGAGTCAGTCTGGACATGATGTCAGTTCAGGCCAACTCGGGGCCGCCGTGGTCAGAGAAGAACGCCACGGCCTTCTGGAGGGGGAGGGACAGTCGTCAGGAGCGGCTGGAGCTGGTCAAGCTATCGAGGGCTCATCCTCACATGATAGACGCAGCTTTCACCAACTTCTTCTTCTTCAAGCACGACGAGAGCCTCTACGGGCCGCTGGTCAAACACGTCTCCTTCTTTGACTTTTTCAAGGTAAGTGCACCGTTATATGATGCACTGCCTTTGAAAAATAAACCTTGAAGAAACACAATCTGCACAAAAAGCCTCAATAGAAGTAGTGTCTATGAGGAAAGTATGTAACAAGATAAAGGCTCTTCAGTTAGGTCAGTTCCATTTTAAATTTAGCATTGATTTTGATAAAAGATATAAACCTTTTTTGATTTGTGTTCCATGTTCACCTCCAGTACAAGTATCAAATAAACATTGACGGCACGGTGGCGGCGTATCGGCTGCCGTACCTGCTGTCAGGGGACAGCGTGGTCTTAAAGCAGGACTCGGGCTACTACGAGCACTTCTACAATGAGCTGCGGCCATGGGAGCACTTCATCCCAATAAGGGCGGACCTGGGAGACGTGCTGGAGAAGATCCAATGGGCCCGTGACCATGACGAAGAGGTGATGATGATTATTCAGTTGACTATAAACACCAACTGATCAGGCATGATTCTATGCAGTGGATCCTTATCGGCCTCGCTCTTCTGTGTTGTTGTGATTGAACAATGAACCCAGGTCACTTTGATTCTTCTTTCAGGCAAAGAAAATTGCACTGGCTGGTCAACAGTTTGCCCGAAATCATCTCATGGGAGACAGTATACTTTGTTACTACTACAAACTTTTCCAGGTAAAGTGCTATAAGAACATATGAACCTGCTTCCTCATCACACAATCATCCACGGCTCAAAGTGTATAACATTGGTGTTAAACAATATTTAAGTTCATTCAGAAATATGTTTTAATATTGTCGTTGTTATCGGGATGAACTGCCTCTGCCTGTTGTCTTTCTCTCTGTAACTACAGTTTCCTTCTTGCAGGCATATGCCAAACTCCAGGTGACGGAGCCGGCGGTTCGTGAGGACATGGAGCTCGTCAAGCAGCCGACTGACGACCTGTTCACATGTTCCTGCCACAGGACGACGGTAACAGACACAAATATGTTTCCCTTATATCAAAGGGACTTTACCCCCCCCCATCACAGCTTACACAAGTAGCTCAGATAATGCAAATAAAGTCTCTTTTTCAAGGACGCGCTGATTACATTACACGTGTCCTGAACAGATGAGCAACAATATAAAGTTTAACAAAACAATGAAATGAATATGTTAAATGATAAAGGAGGTATTTAATAGATGTGAGTCGGATCCTGAACCTAAAGTAGCTAAATGAAACTCAGTCATCACAGGTTGTTGAATTTAAACCTGAGCTTTCAATACATCAAGATAATACCTCAACACTAAAGAGTCTGTCTCCCTCTGGTGTGTATAAGTTGTCCCTGCACCTAAAGTACATTTTACTTCCATTTGCACCTTAATGTTACACTATCACTTAATCTAATATAGTTTTTATTTTTAATTCATGATAAATACATAAAATACTATATTAAAGACCATGTTCACCCACTTGTGTTCACAATTAATTGGATGTCTAGTCAGATTCAAGTTGGGCAGAGCTCTGTAACATGTACGCCGATGTTCCTAATTCTAACATCTGTGTTATTGTTTGTTTTTCAGGCAAAAGATGAACTCTGATGGAACTGTCACTCACTTACAGAGAAGTCCTTAATATCTGATAAAGTGACAAATAATTTGTACAAATGTGGATTCATTGTATGACTGTGTGATATGTATTAATATCACCTTAGGTCATCTTTTTTAAATAAATGTATTTCTTTTTTACATGTTGAAAGTGTGTGTTTTTCTTTCTTGCTGTTATATTACATACTCACACAAACAGATAGATAACAAGATAAGACAACTTGACCTGAACATGTGAAAGGATGAAGACAACCTGTACCTATAGGAAAGTTTTTTCCCAAGAGGTTCATCTCTGATCCATGCAGCTTCCTTCTACCAAGTTGTGTGATTATTGGTCTAGTAGTTTATTACATAAACCTGTTGACTGACAAATCAGAGATGAAAACATAACCTCCTTAGCAGAGGTTATAAAACCTCCACCCATTTATCAAGGAAATGTCACCAACATTAATAATTATTAGAAACACAACAGGAAATTCACAGTTGAATGAAATGTTTAGAGAATATCTAAATAGTTGACGGGTAATTTTCTGTTGGTGGACTTATCAATTCATTTACTAAAAGCAAATTTTCCCCTGCTACTTAGTCTATAGGGTTTTTATATTGTGTTTTATTTATTTATTGGTTTATTTTTGTCGTGCACTGATTGCTGGTTGTACATCAAATTGCCCTTGAAGGATATTAAAGATTTATTTTATGGACAACTTTAGTTAATCACAAGCTGCACAAACCAAGCAGGAGCAGCAGAGGAAGCCAGCAGCCAGCAGGGGGCAGCCTCAGGACATAACAGCAGACTGCGATTCTTGTAAGGCGTCCGAAGACAAGGTTATAAAGTACTGAGTTATTCTCTAACAATAGGTTTTTAAAGTATGCTAAATCATCCAGTATCTAAAAGCCAAAAATATAAAAGTAACTTTTGAGTAAGGCTGTCAAATATATGTATTAAAGTAGACATATTTTCTCTGAAGTGTTTATCAAAAGCAGTGTATTATACAACAAAAAGGGGCATTGAGCTGGTAGATATCTACTCTATTGTTATTACTATTTCTTCTTGTTTTCTTTCAGGCATTCGATTGTCTGCTCTGTATTTCACTACCCTGTAATTTACACTTACCATGCATCACATTTACTGTCAACATTATACAGGATTTCTCTCTCTCTCTCTCTCTCTCTCTCTCTCTCTCTCTCTCTCTCTCTCTCTCTCTCTCTCTCTCTCTCTCTCTCTCTATATATATATATATATAATCAATGAAAACAGAAGTCGTACATTTAAGTTGTAATAAGTACTCCCAACCGCTAGTAGCCCTAGTCGGCTGTCACGTCACTTGACGTACCGCAGAAGACATGGAGAAGTTTGTGGAGGTAAATATAAACAACACAACACAACCTCAAACTGCTTGTTCAGGTCGCTGCACTCTGTTTAGTTTTTTGTTAATGTGCAAACTGTGTCATTACTCACAAGAGAAACGACTTTAGAGAGAAACGATTTAAATTAAAGCTAAATGTGGCTGTGATGGACGGTGCCGCTTGTTTCCGGTTCAGGACAGAGTGAAAGTGCAGCTGGGGACAAAGTGTGTGGACGCTGCAGTGTGTGTCCCCGCCTCGGAGACACGTGTCCACACCGCTGTGATCCTCACGCATGGAGCCGGTGGAGACATGAACGTCCCTCAGCTCGTGTCTCTGTCTCACGCTCTGGCTTCAAGTGGCTTCATCTGCCTGCGCTTCACCTGCAGAGCTCTGAACCTGAGCTACAGGGTGAAGGTGTACCACGCTGTGTGGGTGAGGGCCTCCGTCCATTCAACACTGTTTACATCCTCACCCGGTGGTTCTGTGTGAATCTGCATGAATAAGATGTGGTTTCCTCTCACAGGACTATTTGAAGTCACTGCAGAGGTTTAACATCAGGCACATATTCGTTGGAGGTGAGTGCTACACAGGGTTTTACACAGTCTATGTGTAAGGCAAGTTTAAATTCATCAGTTCACTAGGATGGTAATCAGTCCCCCTTTAAAACCGCATTTGAATTCACTGATCATATTCATAATAATGATATCTTTGTTTATAAAGCTCCTCAAAAAAAGTTGCAGAGTGCTTCACAAATAAAAGACACTAGTTCATAACAAAATCAGAACAATCATAAAAGAATACAAATATTAAAATCAAAGCATGACCACCCATAGCAATAGTAATCAGGGTATTCCAGCTTTGATTTAAGTGAATTTACTGACTCACCAATATTCATGAATTTTTCATGAAGTCCTACCTCATAATGGTAAACAATTTGGGGGAGGAAAGGATCCAGGATCTGCCCACTATTTCAGATCAGGACCAAAACCTCTTCTTCCCTGACTCATCCTTCCTCCAAGTTTCGTGCTCATCCATCCTGTGTTTTTTTGCGTAATCCTGATAACTGATTTATAAACAAACCAACAACTGCGGAAACATAATCCGCAACCTTTAAAGCCAATCAATGCAATTCACATTTCCCATTTTATATTTTGTGGGTTCACTTCAAAAGATCACATATTGTCACAAAAACGTAATATTGTGCATTAGAATCTTGTGTTGCAGCACTGTTTGGGATGCATTCGCTTTGAAACGTGTGTGTGTCCACAGGCAGGTCAATGGGGAGTCGTGCCGCAGCAGCTTTAGCCCGGCAGCTGAGTGAGGGAACAGAGGGAGCAGTTCATGGTGTCATCTGCCTGTCTTTCCCTCTGCACCCCCCAGGACAGACACACGCCCACCACCAGCGGAGTGAGGATCTCAGGGCGCTGCCGGGACACGTGCCAGTGCTGTTTGTGTCAGGCACCGGGGACAACATGTGTGATAAGGTGAGTTTGCCCCCATTGTTTTAAATGTACACTATATGGACAAAAGTATTGGGACAAACCTTTAATTATCGAATTCATGCGTTTCATTCAGTTACATTGTCATTGCTTGGACTTGGCCCCTTAGTTCCAGTGAAGGGAAAATCTAAATGCTTCAGCCTACCAGGACATTTTGGACAATTCTATGGAGATATGTCCTCTTTGTCCAACGTCAGTGTTTGACGTGACAAATGCTCTTCGGGATGAATGTGTATATGTGTATGAAGCCTTCCCAGAAGACTGGAAGCTGTTATAGCCTCAAAGCGGGGACCAACACAATATTAATGCTATGGATTTGAATGGCATGTCATTAAATCTCCTGAAGGTCTTTATGTAAAAGTTGCAGATATAATTTATTACTCATTAATAGTTTGCATGAGTTGCATTTTAAGAAAAGCTGTATCTGATTATTCAACAGTTTTAGCTTGCGCAATCTATATAAATATTTTGTGCCACAACCATGATTTTGCTTTCTCTCTGTGCTCAGGTGCTTTTTGACAGGATGGTGACAGAGTTAAAGGCTCCAACTGAGGTTTACTTGGTAAAAGGAGGCAGCCATGGGCTGACAGTGAAGGGCAGGTCAGAGGACTCCGTGATGGAAGAAGTCAACCTACAAGTAATTACCTGGATAAGTAAACAGGAAGCACAGATTATCTTTGTGTAGTTGAGTTTGTTGAATAAAGTATATTGTCACAGAACACTCCCTTTCAGTCTTTTTTTTTTCAGAAACTTTGTACAATTTAATGGAGATATTATATAAATCCTTTTTTATAACATAACAAAACAACTTTTTAACATTCAGCCCCTGTAGCTGGACATTTGCAACCGACCTCATTTATTTACAGAATAGAAAAACATTTAATGTTCATGTTTAAATGTCTAATGAAGGGACACATCAGTGAGCTCAGCAGGTTACATTACATAACATTTAATTTAGCTGACGCTTTTATCCAAAGCAACTTCCAGTCCAGAAGCTTGAACAGAAGTTATTTAAAGTTCACTCAGATGTGGTTTTAATGAAGAACTGAGCAATAAAACAATATTTTCCTTTTATATTAATTTCATAAAAGTTAAACATACACATTTATCTATTTTTTTATGCATTTTGGAATTACAGTGAGGAGATGTAACCCATGAGTGATCGACCTCAGATCTAAAAAAAAATGCTTTGGTTGTTTATTAAATGTTTGTATCTGAGACATTCATCCTGATAATTATCAATACTGACATATCAATATTTTAATCTTGATATGATTTAAAAAATTGTTTTTGTGATGAATGAGTCTTATCCTGAACTTAATATGAATGGTTAAAGACGTCTGTTGTGCATCTCACCTCTACGCCCTCTGCTGGGGACTTGAGGGAAGACATCCTTGGAGCCTTCAGAGTCAGGAAGTCTCCATCCCTGTCCTGTGTTGCCACGACAGACAGTCGCATCTCAAATTGTTAGAATTAGAGAGGGTTACACATATATAATAGAGTTCAATGTCAACTAACTTATAATTAAAGGTCCAGATACAACATTGAATGAATTAATACCATTACTACTACTACTACTAATAGCAGTATAGCAATCATATTCATAGCAGCATCAGGAGCAGATTGTTTTTGTCCAAATTGTTCTTCCAACATTTTTTTCTTCATAGTTCAGGCAACAATTGATGGATCCTGATGAAAAAATCTGACCTGTTTGGAAGACTGGGATTTATGACTGAAGTTTAGTTTAGTTTAGTTTAATTTAGTTTAAATTAGTTTAGTTTAGTTTAGTTTAGGTTAGTTTAGTTTAATTTATTTTAGTTTACCTACGTTTACTGTATTTGTTGCTTCCGTTTCTGTGTCTTTAATGTGGCCTCTGACGTCACTGTGTAGCGGACTTCGATTGGCTGGCTCACTTCCGGGTGTGTGTTCCTCCTGCAGAGCAGCATGGCAGCTGAACCGTGGAACAGAGTAAACATCTCCTTCCCTGGAGCTGTTTCCAGCGTCCGGGTACCGTTCAGCTCAGCTACAGGTACCAGGGAGTCTATCCTATACTGATGTGATAAATATCTCACTTTGCTGCGTCATGTCGCTTCCAGGCCATGTGAACTGGGCTGTGCCAGGCTGGGCTGTGCCACTGGGCTGTGCTAGTGTGCACCTTCATATCCTCCCTCACGTGTGCGTGTTGTTGATGTGTGTGTGTCGTCGCTGTTTTGCAGGAACAAACGTTGCATCTCTGTTTGGGGAAAACGCGAAGGTCCTCAAACTGCTCCGCAGTGAGATTCTTCAGACGGAGGTTCGAGTCCTCTACGAGCTGCTGTACATCCTCAACAACAGCTTCAGAGGAAACAAGACGCTCAAGGGTCTGAAGCAGGTGAGACCCTCCTCATGTGAGAAGGATGTGTGATCTGCTTCAGTGGCAGAGCTGGTTCAACGTCTAACTGTGTCCATGTGTCACGTCTTGTGTTCTCTGCCCCAGGTGGAACAATGTGTGAACCGGCTGAAGAACATGAAGCTGGACGTGGCTCTTGATGAACTGACCTGTCTGTGTCCCAACAGGATTCAAAGGTAGTTAACACTGGGTCAGTGTTACAGGGTGGTTGTGCCCTTTATCATGTTGTGTTAACTGAGTATTCATTGATTTGAATAAACAAACATAACAACAACAAAAACACCCAACAACAACATTCTCGGTAGAAGAGACACTTATCAAATTCTCCTGAATGAAATTAATAATCTTGATAAAGAAAAAAATAATAATAATTTACGACTAGGAGTAAATGCACAAAAAGCAACAAATTAAGTACACAAGTGGAAATATTTAAACAAAGATGGAAGAAGAACAAGAATCTACATTATGAAAATTATGAAGATATTTCCTCATTAAAACAAAATCACATCTATAAAAGACCTGCCACCCTTCTCTCACTTACTGCCATCTGTTTTTTTGGGGTAAAACAAACCAAGCAGTGAGAATAAATCAAACATCAATCAGTTGTAGAACCATTAAAGCACAACTACGGGGTTCAGGTACTTTCACATCAGTTAGAGACATCAGGCTGTGTGTGATAATTATATATTAATTGGGGCGTTTATTTAATCAATATTAAATCACAACGAAGTACAAAAAATACTCTCCAGTCCAAGTTTAATCAATGTGGCTGGTTGCCACAGTAATTACAAAGTAATTAAGGGGTTGTTTTTGTGTGTGTGTGTTTTTAGAAATCTCAGCATCAAGACCGGTAGCTGTGATGTTCCCAGTCAGCCCATGCTGGAGTGGCTCTGCCTCAAGGTGCTGGGAGCCGCCCAGCTGATGAGCTGCACGTTGGACCGCTGCTGCAGAGCCTTCTCGTATCCTTTACCAAAGTGCGGTACCGTTATAAAACATGTGGATGTTCATTCCTGATGAGACGTGTGTTAGAAACCTCCCAAGATGTGGATCTGTTTGTTTGAATTGAGTGTTACCACCTCGTCAATAAGTCATGCCCTTAACAGATTTGTTTCAGACTCTCACATCAGCACATGAAATGTGAGGAGTTTATTATCTTGAATTTGGTGATAACCAGCTTGCTCAGTCGTCTGTGGTGAGTGTTTTTCCTCATTGTTACAGTGGCAGAATTAGAACGTGCTCCATCTGATATTTTATGATATGTCTTTGTTTATAACCCCCCCCTCCACGGTCTAAATCCACCCGTCCCTGTGCCTCCATCAGGGTGATATTCCGTGGGGTCCTGGTCAGCCTGTCCACTCTGTACCAGCAGCTCTTGGTTTTTCACAGAGAAGTCGCCCAGGCTCAGCCCATGCCCTTCCTCACAGCCTTCTCCCTGCCCCCAGATGTGGCTCAGCTCCTGAGTCCCTCTCACGCACTGATGCTGATCAAAAGACCAAAGCCTGGTTCCCACGCCAAAGAACACAAGGAGGCGCAGAAGAAGGAGAAGATTTCTACTGCTAGAGTCAAGAAACGCGGACAGAAGGGGAGGGTCAGGGAAGATCTGGGTGTGGCTATTCAAAGAGGTGTGGAGCTTCATCTATGGATTTGTATATTGCGTGAAGCACTTTCTCAGGGCAGCAACGTGATACTGTCTTAAAGTATGTGTCCGTTTGATTCATTCATTCGACTCAATTATTAAAAAAACAAATGTCCCACTGTTGAAAATGTTTACGTTTATTACGTTGCATTACTCATTTTGACTATTGTCTTTATTTCCAAGGTTTAGTTGATGACACAGACATGAAGCCATTTCTGCAGGTTTTCAGGAACTTTCAAGAGGTATGTGAGCAAATCAGATGCACTGTTTATTTATTTACTTATTTTATTATTAACAGAATATTTAATTACCATGTGCAGACAACTGATCTTCCAATGTACTGATCCTTTGACAAATCCTTCCCACAGACGCCTAACAAGTCAGACGGGACACTAAGATTCCAGAAACTAGTGAGAGAAGCGACTTCATTCACAGACATGGCGGCTTGTCTGGAAGAACAGATCACATGGTGTAAATCCCAGCAGAGAAAAAAGGAGAAACGTCTTTTAACCTTCCTGCGGTTGAAGTGCCACAAGATGACCTGCCTGGAGGCTGCCGGCTACAAGTAAGGGCAGCACCACACAATATGAAGTTGTTGAGGTAGAACTACTATGACTAGGTTGGAATATTAAATATATCTTTCTCCTGATGCTCAGTGTCCAGAGGAAGTTGCCGAGCTTCAGACGGGAAGCTCTCTGGGCTTCATCTCTTCAGGGTTCAGCGCCGAGAACCTTCCGCCTCTCTGCCTCCCTGAGGATGAATCCTCGCCGGAGAGCGCGTTTTCATTACCTCAGGAGACAATTAAGGTTTTCAACAATCAAGACTGGTGTAAAAAAGAATCACCTGAGGAGGGAAAGGAGGAGGAGGAGCAGAACGTGTGAGTTATCAGCATCTGGACCATCAGAGGAGGAAGAAAGTAGCAGGACCACACATAAGGAGACGCCTCAGACCGTTCACTGTGAAGATGACATAGATGATATTTTTGCCTCTGTAGGTTTGTAACACTTTGAAACAAACGCAGTGCGAGCAGCTGAGCTATGAACTCTGAATGACCACAACAGGGATGTGACTTGATGTAAGACTCAGTCAGTAAAACAGATTGTAACTGGTGATATTTTCAAAGCAGGAAAAGTTTAAGAGATATAACAGTGGAGATCAACAGTTATTTTTTAATACCAGAATACAGGAGTTTGTGCCTTAGATGTAATAAAACCTTTTTATTATTGATCCTGTGTCTGTGAGTTTAATGTTGCCAGGGATCAGTTGAACTCTTCATGGAAACCATTATTCATCATAATCAGAATCAGAATGTATTTATGGCCAAGTAGGTTTACACCTACGAGGAATTTGCTCTGGTTATTGGTGCATACAATGAAGATAGAACATAAAAACATACAAACACAATAAATACAACACACATAAGAAAAGCAATAAAAAGAAACAATATATATGTACTCACTATTTACTTCTTATTTACTCCCTTTTTCTAATATTTATACAAAGTAACATTTATTTAGACATAAACATATCTAAATAAAATATGTAAAAAGTAAAATGCACGACAGTGAACAGTGGGACACAAAAACCTCCCATATGCAAGAAGAAATGAGATTTTGTGTAGGATGTCAATACAGAAAATGAATGTTGTAATCTTTTAAATCCATGTTCAGTAAAATACAGAATATCTGCATAAGATGTGTTTTTACATTTAGCTGAATAATAATACAAGTGACATTGGTGTGGGAGAAAGATTAAAACCAGTACAACATTTCAAAGTTTTTATTCATAACCTTTAGTCTCTAGTGAGGAAGGACTTGCTGTAATAACTGATAGCAACATATCAACTCAAGATGAATGTTGAGAATATAAAGTATTATATTTAGATGACTGTACACACTGGCTGAAAACACTAAAACAGTGTAAACAGATGATAGATAGCAACTCAGTGAGAAAATATACTAAATAACTCAACGTAGCACTAAGTAATGAGGTAAAATATTCTTGATCATTTTGATCACAGATCATATGAAAGATGATATCTTCAGTCAATGGTGTTTGACTCAAGCAATTATGTTATGCAGGTTTATTGAGTGAACATACTGTCCCATACCGCCTACCTGTGGTCAAACTAGAATAAAGCAGGCTTAAGGATTCGTGGAGGTGCTTACTATGATTCTGTGAGAATATTACTGAACAGACTGAAATGGTCGAGTACCAATTAAATGATTGTTGCTGCAGGAGTCAACACTTTGTAATCTGTCCTATGAAATCTCACCTGACTAAATTAAATCCTCTTGGTTTCATCAAATACTAGAAACAATTCATGGAGTGGTTAAACAGCAAAACCACAGTGATGCTTGTTAAACATAAAAGTATTATATTTGGTTGTGTGTTCAAGGACAACAATCAGCTTAGTAAAAACTGAGCATCTTCATGGGGCTCCAGCCTATATACAGTCTACTGCTCCAGCTGGATTTCTAGCTCTGCCTGGTGGAGATGATGTTAAACAACTCAATCAGTGATTATTCCCCAACAATATTGATTGACTCCCTCAACCTGGTTAACTGTAAAGCTCCTGGCCGAGGCAGCTGGAGAGAGCAGAGGTGTCAGTCTTTTTGAGAATCTGTCAGTGCCGATATGAACAGAGAGCACACTGGCATGAGTTAGGAAAATCAATATCACACGAAATATCTGTTCAAAATGCAGATATGTGCTGGTGCACTGATTATGACAGAATAGAATGGCTGTTTAATTTGATTGCACATGAGTTTCTAAATGTTGGAAAATAACCCAAGGATGGCTTATTTGTTGTTGTTATTGATGCTGCTAATCTGGTTTGTTTTTTCTCCTCTTCTACTTTGTCCTTTTCTAAATAACACCTGTTTTAGGCTGCATGGGCACATAATATGATTAATTAAAAAAAGACTCATTGTGGCATGAACTGCAGCAATTCTGAGAAATATCGATATAATGCAAATTGTGAGACTAAATTTGTTGCCAGCGAGCAGTCATCAGATGTCAAATGTTGAAATAAAGTCGCAATCTAACTCTGAACTAACATAATTGGTGGCTTTGGTAAATTGGTCTGAAATGGATCCATCATGACTTTTATCTTTCTCAGCTCTGCATCATTATCTGGCTGAGGCAGCTGAGAGATATCTAACAGGATATAATTGTAAACAGATGCTTCCACTCACTCGGGCTTAGTGCTGGAATAGCACATATATTTATTAGGATGGTTCTCCGGGGTTTCTGCAGATGCATCAGTGAGGGCCTGTGGGCACAATATGACCTAAAAGAAGAGTAAGAATAAGCAGGTCTGCAACCTCAATACGATGTGCTTCACTTTATTGTCCTGCCTTCTTAATAGCAGCAGGGGAATGGAGCATTAACATTTCAATTTTTATGTTTTGTATGGAGCAGGACTGAGGGACTGAACAGTAATACTCCGAGGTGTATACCATCACTACACCGTTACCACCACAGCGACAGGGAAATGAAAAGTGGGCCCACAGTGGCAGATGCTGGTGCATCATCATTCTTTCGTAGCTCAGCCTGCGTTGTCTCCAACGCTCAATGCTTTCACTTATACAATTCAATTTATTTAGTTGAATTAAGGTTATTTCAACTTCATCAATTCAGTTGTCAATTTAAGTATCTCAGAGGATTTTGAATTGGTTTATTTATGATCAATTAGTATATTTGAATGTATTCATGTTCGTACAATTAAATTTATTCTGCTTTTGAATCAACTCAATTCAATTTAGTTAATTCAAATCCTAATATATTTGATTAAGTTTAATGACTCTGATTCATTTATTATTCATGTTTAAATTTGGATTAAATCTAAGGAATAAAGGCCACGAATAGAATAAGGGCAAACAAGTATAGAATGAGTGAAGAGTCAAAATCCTTATTAAGGCCTGAGAGGAAACACTGAATATAAACAGTGCATCTAATGCAGGTTAAAATACCTGTACATCTAACTTGTTCATTATATCAAAAAATAGGCTATATGTTATATATCATGTCCACACATAGCAGATTTTAGCTTCCAATTCAGGTCGTGAAACGAGTTGAAATCTCCTGATGAAATTATTTCTGACATGGTCTTGCTTCTCCTTTTATATACACTGTATATCTATGCATCGTATTGTATCCAAGTCAATATAACAACAATTATTTTACTCACGTGTATGTTAAAGATGATGTTCTTTTTATGTCCAAGAACAAATGTGAGAGAAACCCTCCAGAGCATTAAAAAAGCCAGTGTACAAACTGCCCCTCATCAGTCCCTTACACTAGAGAACTGAGACCTGACACATACTGTGTATTTATATGTATAATGGCTCCATTCCCCTGCTGCATTAGAAAGAAGATAAAGTAACCAGAAACATGCCAGATGTTCAGACCTTTATACTCTTTTTCACATTAGAGGCCATGTGGGCTCACGTGTGTTTATGGAATCTGTTGGGAGAGCAGAGCCCAGTGACACGTTTTTACTCAACTCTACAAATACGACCCCAAACAGCCCCCAGTTGTACCATTAGCATCCAACCATTTATTTTCAATGCTAACGCATTCTCCTTCGGGGTCACAGTGTGTTCTTTTATAGCATTGCAATAAAACATAGCATGGCCTGTACTGTCAGACACAGTAGATTACATAAACTTTACACCAAGCTCCATTTAAATATCAACATGGGTCTTAATCTAGGCCAGAGCAGTATCTTAACACTTTCTTTGGCTTTTCATTGTCGGGTAAATAAAAACTGACTCTGAACCTGTCTTATTCTTGATATATTCTATATAGGAATGATTTTAAGAGAAAATAAAACTATGGCACTCAATTAATTAATCATGGTGTACTTCTACAAGATTATCCACATGTCTATGCAGATAATGTCATAAGATATTATGCTGTGAAAGCTCATATTGTCATAGTTTGCTGTTATGTGCTCGCTGTTAAAAATAAACAAGCATTTATTACATGCACATTGGCTGTGACTTGCAATAGGCAGGCGGACCCAGGTGTCAGCAGTCAGGGCAGGAAAGTGCCCACAATTTTATTATCATTTTTTAAACTGTCGTCAAAATACTCTTACAGCTTTTACAAGTGCTAGTGCTCAGCCAAAGATGAAGGTTCATTGTTTTATATAGTTTCATTGTTATAAGGACACATCAGTGGTTTGAAATTAACCAAGTTTAACTACATGTTCCTAACCTCACAGCTGCCCGTTTTAAAAACTCTTCTACTGAGATCAGGAAATACGGCCGTATATTGTAACAATCTATTTCTGTTGATTAAAGGGTTAAAAGGCGCAGTCATTTAATTTGTTGATTGATCAATTAATTAAAAGACAGAAAATCTGCAGCTATTCGGTTTTTCCACAATTTATCAAAAATTTTTTAGCAAAAGGGTTTCAATAGCCTTGTGGTTAATAGAGTTAGAAATAAGATTTTAATATTGTTCATGATCTTTTAAGGAAACAAACTTTAGGAATACTTAATTGCCAAACTGATTAATACATTTACGATATGAAAAATAACCCTACCTTCTTACACATTCTTTGAAAACATTGTCAGTGACCTATTTATTGAAGACTGGCAGAATGTTGTGGTGTGGGGACAGCACCAAAAAAAAGATGCAACAGTTTCTGTCTCATTTGAATTTCACCATGATTGTCAGGGTAATATTTCAGATTTGTAAGCAACAAGACTTCATTGCAGTCGATCTCACTTCCAAAAAGTATCCAGTATGACATTACATGTGGAATAGACCACTGTTGCATTCTGTAATATAAATCACTATAGTTCTTTATTATAATCAACGAGTGTCAATACAAACACAGTATAGAAAACAAGACTGAGTATGACAAAATGAATAAATGATGACAGGCCTTTTTCCAAGTCAGTCCCACGTGATGACGTCGTCACTTCCGGTCATGTGTCGCCTCGCACATCCGGAAGGTGGGGCTTTTGTTGCGGGAGCGGGTTGTTGTATCAGGGAAGCCGATGTCTCCACATCCTCTCTTAATGCAGGCGTCCAGATAACATCCACCCAGAGACACACACGAACTGAGGTAAGTCTCCACGAAGACACATGTCCCCCCGCAGAGACACACGCGTGTGTGTGTGTTGACGTGGCCTCTTTAGGGAGCGGTGGATTAAAAAACACCTTCACCTGACCCCACGGACACACGGGAGGACAGTGAGGGGGGGGGGGGGGGGCCTCGGGATAAAAAAATGGGTGCAACACTTGGTCATTCGGGGTTTTGTGTTTTGCTTGTTAAGCTAATTCTGCTCGTGTTCTGACGGCCACAGCGTTAGCGTCAACATTAGCCCTCATGCTAAGTGGTCGTTTGTCGTGAGGTTAGCCCGCAGACACCCGGGTGACCGGCTGCTAACTTCTGCTTTCAGCCGCTTGACCACACGGCCCCGTGTACAGGGGATGTGTTAGAATGTGTGTGTGTGTGTGTGTTGTCTTTGATTCTGGAAATAACAGTGTGTAGCTCATCTACACAGTGTTGATGAGCTGCTGTGGCGACGGGCCGCTGCTGTTGTTGTCCAGCGACACACAGATGACTGACCCCTGTGTGTTTGACAGCTGGGACTATGAGACCCTGGGTTCAATTCAAACCACGTCACCCCTGATTAATACTTAAAATGATCTTTGGTGTGTGTGTGTGTGTGTGTGTAGGATTGTGTATTGTTCCCTCCCCAGATGACACACCCAAACTGGCTCCTGGCTTCTTCAGCTGTAATTCTAACTGTCAACATAATAACAGTGTACACACCAGTAATAGTTTTCCTTTCTAGGGTGGTTATTCTGATGTAGTACAATGCTGGTAGTCTCATGTAATATGTCCTTGTTATAAGTATAATCCACAGAAATACACCATGAAGTTAGAGCTGTTACTGTATTTACATCTGCCAGATCAGGACAGGACATCGCTGTGTGAACGCAAATGCATCCTGGGCCACATAGGAAATATCTCCCTGTCAGATAACGTCCTCTCACCCCAAAGTTTAACAACAAATCAAACATATTTGTATACTTTGGTTTGTTTGTGGCCACTTCCACAATATAAACTCTGATCACCACACAAGGACTTGTACTTTTCTTAAAGTGGTCTTTGGTTTTCTTCCTAGATGCGTGCATTCATTCATCTAGTCCGACCTGACCCCTCTGACTCTCTGTCTCTCCCACGTAAATTTATTATTTTAGATACACTCTGACACGTATGTAAAACATCTGTGTGAACACACAGGTACTTTACGTCGTCCAATTTTGATCACATCTCTCAGGTCAGATGATTATACCAAGTCTGAACAGGAAGTGTCCTGAGTCTTTAACAGAAAGGTCAAAGTAGTATGGAGATGTAAATGTTTTGGCAACAAAGTCAACTATCTGTGAGTGATGTTGACATGTATACATTGTGTTGTGAGGGTGCATGGTGATAGACATTCTGTGTTTACCGATTGGTCCAGTTTGCTGATGGGTGTGTAACCTTTTCACTTCTTTCCACCCCTGTTGTTGTTTGGAGATAGACCACTATCCTTCACCTCCTTTCTCTATCTCATTAAAGCAAGGGTTGGCAATCCTGGGAATGCTGAGACCGACTTTTCCGTGATTCGCTCTCGGAAAAGTTTTTCACAAAGGAGTACTTACTGTTATATGATCTTTTCTCTGTCGTGCTGGAATTCACATGGGGCTAAAGGTTTCATCCCTCAGGCAATATTGTCGTCACTAAGGGTTGTTTGTAGGTGGAACAGTACTGAGACACAAGTTATATGTAATGTGCCACAAGGAAATCATTTATGAAGTATTTCCAGTATTCTCTCACAACTTCTTTAAAAACCAAGATTATTGAATATAGCTGTTATATGTGTGTGTGAGGCTTCCTACATTTTAGAGTAATAAACTTGTCATGTGTATCCCCAGCTTAAGTTCATTGTTAAGTGTAAGTTTATATGTGTGTTGTGAGCTAGGATCAAGTCAGCCATTAACAGGTTGTCAGCCCCATGTTAAACTGCAATGAAACTGTTATGCCAAATGCTGATTCCAGCAAAATCACAACATTTTCAGGGAAGTAACTTCAGGAATTGTTTGACCGTCTTGCTTCAGGTTTTTAAAAGCTGATGCAGATGCTTTTGTTTTGGAGCTATTGTTGAGGGGTTTTCTATTACTACACCATCACAGTATTCAGTGTTTTCCCCATCGTACCACATCATTATTTCTCTCCCAGTTTTCAGGAAAAAGCCTGAAACAACACCGGAGGTAAAAACTCTGCAGTGAAATCCAGACTAATACAATAGGTCAGTGCCTCGATTGACCTTAAACCAAATTTGGCCCCATTGTAACTTGTTACAGCAAAGAACAACACAGCAGGATTTAGTATGAGCCTGTCAAAGTGCAGATTTTGCATAGTTGTAGACCGATGGTAAGCAAGCAGCGGAGTCCGAGGGGGAAAGATGTTTTGACAGTGAGGCTGAACTGGCCCTGCATTCCTCCTCCTTCACCCTGAAGACACTCAGGATGTTTATTCCTCTGCTCACAACCTCTTGAGTTGAGTGATTTTCATAATGCTAAGCCCCATTCTCTGCTATTGCTTCAGCTTATCAGGATATGGAAAACATTTTCTACATAACTTAATTTCCTTTTTGTTTTGGACAGAATCTAGCTGACCCATGTCAAAGAGCTCCGTCTGCTTTTTATGCTCAGGTTTTCATTTTCTGATGAGCTTCCCTGATGACCCGGGCTCTCGGTGTGTAACAGCACTGGAGTCAGAAAAGCATCTGCTAATGATGTTGGCAGTGAAAGTTGAGGGCAAGGGCAGACAGGCCGGTGCAAGGCCTTTTTTTACTGGACTTATAAAGTGAGTGATAATCTGTAGGGGATGGTGATGTAGATAAGTGCATACCAGGCCACCATCAATTTTCTGCTGTCTGTCAGCAGGGAGGACAGGAGGGTAATATATACTGCACGACTGTCTCAGGTAGTCACTATATGAACCAGGCAGGAGGAAGTCAAACAAGTGTGGCGTCTGTGCAGAATGCAGAATACACTTGGTGTTGTTTTGTACTGTAGAAAGTGTTTTTGTTCGTCCAGCAGATATTTGCAGAACCCGACAATAATTTCACAGAATAAATGCTCAGTTCCACAATATTTGTTTAACAGGTACATATAGGAGAATTCTTATATTTTCTCCTTTTGTGTTTGTTTAGGATACATAAAAAGGAAATCCAAGAAAAAATATTAATCCTAAAACGGAGAGAATCCTGTTGTCTTTAGCTATTTAAAAGTTTTTATGATTGCAATTACATTAATAATGTGAATTCTCAACTCTCATTCAAGATCTGTGAATAGGAAAATTACATACTCTCCTCCAGAGAATCAATTATTTTAAATGTAGACACAGATTTTCTTCTTCCCCTAGGGCAGGTAAGTTGATGCACTGGCACATGCAGTAGTTATGAAAGTAATAAAACAGTGCATCCTGTTTCTTTCAGGAAGAGGAACAAGGTGTGCAAATATTAATTTACAGAACAGTATGATCACTTTTTTAGATGCGTTAATTCCCCTCTACCCACTGCTGGCCTCCAGTAAGCACGGGGCTGTGGGTTCGGAGGCGAACTTTGAATGGTTTGTTTGTCTTTTGATAAAATATAATAACAATAAATAATATATATTCAGATTCTCAGTTTGAGACTGCTATCTTTTTTCCTACATGTTTATAATATAACGATTATTCATAGGGCGAATTATATGGAGCAAGTCGATGCTATAATCAGCTTGACTGTATTATGTTCATGTGATGTACAATATATTATGTAAAGTTGCAGTGACCAAAGATTCAAAAGTCCAGCTGTAATACCTTTGTGGTAGCTAAGCTAATGGGGTCATTGCTTTCTAATTTTCCTGTAAAGCAGGTCGCCCATGGACCAACAGCTAGCACAGCAACATAGTAGCTGTCAAACTGAAATGCTCGAAAACAAAAATTGTGGTTGAGAGGTTTTTATTACGGAAATCACTTGACTTCCTTTGAAATACGTGTTTCAGTAATGTAATGAAGTGCCTGTTTTTAACATGATTAGAGTTTGAACAGCTCTGTGTCTCAGGAGGTAGAGATAACCAGAAGGTCCCTGGTTAGATCCCTGCCACCTCCATTCCATGTGCTGAAGTGTCCTTGGGCAAGACACTGAAACCTAAATGAAACCCTGATGGCTGAATCGCCAGTGTGAGATTGAAAGAGTGTTGCACATAGATGCATTATATGAATGACTGTGTGAATGGCAAAAGTGTACTGTAAAGCACTTTGAGTGGTCTACAAGAGTACAATATAAATACAGACCAATTACAAGTTAATTTCCTGAGTGGTGCCTCGGAGGTAGTTCAGGATTAGCACGAATTGAAAATGATGAGCAGTAACCTACATGTATGCAAAGGTGAATCAGCTTGTCCTTACTCCTCTGGCAATGTCAACAGCATGCTAACACGACTTTATCTTGCTCGTGTCCTGAGGCTGCAAACCGAGACTGTGTATGGACATGTGAAAATCCCTCTCATCTGCACCTGCACTCTGAATGTTTGCTGTGCTCCTTCAGACAAGGACACCCTTTCACAAACACGCAATGAGAGGTTTGTCTCAGCCCATAAATGTATTCGTGTGGGCCCATTTACCATATGTTGAAGCCCGTGACAAAGAAGAGAGGATTTCACATTTTACTACCCCTGCGCTCTTATTATGTCTGCTGTGTCAAAGCTGTTGGCTACAGTATGCTCTGTTGTCCCAGGATGTAAATATTGCATTGCAGAAGGGCTTTGACTGTCCATGCTTTTCAAAAAAATGCGAGCGCGCCGAGGAACAAGGTTTACAGGCACCGAGAACCAGTGAATACGTCCGAGCTGGGAGTCGAGACGGATATCAGGGGATGTTAGATAGACTTATCTTTGGTATTTTCATGGTTTACAGCTCCGCCAGTTTTAAACCATGATGGCACCACAGGCCCCTAGCATGGTCGTAGGTGGTATGTTACTGAGCCTGTTGTTTCCTGCCAGGCAAAACAAAAATATAGCAAGTTGGAGATAAGTGGGCAGTAGGGAGCTACTCAGCAGGAACGAATAGATTTGTCCATGGATGCAAACTGAGAGCTGAACTCTTCATTCCTCCCACCCCGGATCAGTGCAGTGGAATGCTTAGGTAATGGGAAAGATGTGGATGTTTAGATGACATCGCCCCAGCTGCAGGGAGGTTAGAAGAGATATGTTGTGTGTTTTTCAGGCCCAAAGCTTTGGCGTCCCAGTGTAATTGTGTAATAATGTGTGCACTGTCTATACACGGTATCACAACATTATGTTCTGTGAAAATCATTGTTCTGAAACTAAGGGGATCAGGGAAGACCGTGTACAATTGCACCTCGAAGATTATTTCCACATGAATAAGAAAGGAGAGAAAAAGGTTAAGAATGAGATGTACTTTGAAAAAAAACAGCTCCCTCCGGGTTGCTGAAGTAGGAAGGATTGTAGCACACTAAGGACCTAGCTGCCCAGTTCCTTCAAAGGCTCCTCTGTGCACTCCGCCGGCCAAGACTGGTTAGTATGCACTGTGGGATGCTTTTTGAAAGTGTCTTCCTTGCTGCCGCAGTATACTGTCTAGTTAGGCTAGATCATTCCTCAGCTTCTCTGGCAGTGACCATGATAACTGCTGTGTTTTTGACTGAAAATGTTTACGCGAATGCCTCCGCTGTTATTTGCTGTTAAATTGACGCCTGCTTGGTGGTAAACAAATCCCAATTGTTGTGCGTTACAAAGGACCCATTCTTGCACATGCGTTCCTCCAGACTGTGGTGACTCATCTGGAATATGTTGTTTTGGTCACAGCGAGCTGTAATTATGACTAGGTAAACAGGCAGCTGTCCAGAAGCTCTCCCTTCACATTTGCAACAGTAGAATAACAGTTTAAGTCTTGCATTGATAGAAACTGGACGGGACACAGCAAGAGTTCTGAGGTGGGGTTATTTGTGTCGGAACTTTCTCTTCTCTGGCATCAGGATTACCAAGGAAGGATACCAGGAGTTAGTGGTTTAAGAATAAAACAATTGAGAGGTACAACAAGTGATGCAAGTGGGATTGAGAGTTTTTATTCCCTGAAATGACACCACATCCTGTATCATCTGTAGGATATTGTCCACGTAGCATCACCACAGAGCCACTGAGCCACCTCAGAGTGTTTTGGTTGACTCAGTTGACCAGTACAGACGATGAGAGGAATAATAACAGTGACCTAATCTCCTTCTCACATCCTTGGAATTTGGAGGCTCGCTATTGGGCCTGAGAAAGCCCCTGTTTTCTCCATTAGACGAGGAGAGGAAATCCCCTCACCCCTGTGCCCTCTGGAATGCAGCGAGAGAGAGTGGGAGAGTCATGGAGCTCAACTGTGGCTCAACATTCACCTTAATTCACTTATCCTACTTCCCTCAGTGGAATCAAGGCATCTCAGTATATCACATTAAACTTCACCATAACTATACAGCTGATTTAGGCTTCTTAATCAATCAAAGCATACCTAGTGGTGTATATTTTTTTAGTTAGTCTGATAGCATCAACATTGGTTTTATAGCTTGATTTGTGTGCTGTAATCTGTTATTAGTCTCTGTGTAAGTCTTGGCGAACCTTTTCACATCCCTGCCAAAGTGTTAAGATGTGCAGGGAGGAGACAACTGGCCCCTTCTCCAAAGGGAATCTTAATGAATCCCTGTAACCCACACTGCACTGGTGTCATCTATATTTCAGGAGCTTAGCAACCAGAGTGGTCTGTGAGGCCGGATTCCCCCCCCCCCCGCTCCATAACCCGACGTGCCCTAAAACAGACCTCTGCCTAGCAGACTGCAGTTCACTATCTGGGTCAGGCCTAAATATTAATTTCTTTCTAGCTGGTGCCCTCTATTTTAACCCTGAGCACAACCTTTGTTGACCTGCAGTTGGTGGAAATGTGGCAGGAAACACATATCTGAACTTCCTTTGGAAAGTATACACTAAGCACTTTTCTCATGCTAAGCATTTTTTTTGTCATTAGTGGATTAACTATGATTGCTTTATTCATAGCATTAACATCTGTTTGTACTGTACATGCACATAAGAAAGTGGGTTAGAAATGAATAATTTAAGTGGTGACCTCTATGAGTAAGTGCTGAGTTTGGGGGTGTTGCTGTCTTTGTGTGTGTGGGGGTGGGGGTAGGGGTGTATCCTTTCCATTTAACCCTTTCACTGGCCTGGTTACTGATAACAAAGACAGGAAGAGCACAGGTCAGACTTTACTTCCTCATCAGAGGGAGCAGCCCTCATAATCCTCACAGCTTCTGCTTACTGAGGTACAAGGTTAATTTGATACACATGACATGTTCTTTGGACAATGCAAGGAAGCGTTGCAGATGATGCTCACATGCACAACTGCGTTTTAAAACATTTTTTTTTCTATTGTGACACTTTGCAACTCTTATAACGGAACCACACAATCGAAATGTCACAGTGCTTTTTTTTTGCTGCTTTCATGTGCTTTTTAGAGCCAAGGCTCTCTCTCCTCATTCAGGTCTGGTGAACCTCACTGTGTAAACTGAGATGAAATGTTTACTGCAGAATATGAATAATGTTATGAATCACCTCATTGTTCCCATTAGTCTGACATCCGCAGAGGAGGGGACAGAATCTTTCTACTGATAGATAAAATGATGTGGGGAGAGAATAACATTTTAATAATTTACTTTTATGGCACTAAAAGGTGCCTCACATATTGGGTTAAAATACAGGACTACATACAAATAGACATCCACAAGCATAACTACATACAATTGAGCTTATATCCATACGTACACATACACATGAATTAAGAATGCAAGCAGAATAAAACTAAAGGGAATTGTGAATTGTTATAAAAAAGCAGATCTGGTGGAAAGAGGAACTCTGTAACAAAGTTTCCGAGCAACAACCTCAGAAGCATTATCACCCCTTGTATTTTAAATATGAACGAGGAACAGAAAATGTTAAATTAATGGTCTAGCTTCGGCATTTCAGGCCAGCTGAAGAAGAGCTGGGCAGAACCGAGTAATACAATTGAATGGAGAGTTACAGTAAATTAGAAAAGAAATAAAAGATTAGACTATGTACTATAAGGTCCATGTTTTTGGCAGATAGTACAGGTTTGATTCCTGCAATATTTCTCAGTTGAAAGGAACAACCCTGAATGAGCATGGTAAAATGAGGTTCAAATATCGAATGCTGGTAGAAAAAGGTCTGGTCTTGATAGTGACCTGGGGCCGAACTCCTTAATGAAGCAATCAGGGACAAGGACCTCTGACTTATCAGAAGTGAGACGAGGAATTTTTGAGACATTAAATTAGTCACAGACGCTAGACAGTCAGTCACAGTCAAGGGTGTTAAAGTTAATGAGGTGGTCTGGTTTAACAGAGAAGTTAAGTTGTATGTCATCATCATAGCAATTATATGAGACACCACTGCAAGAGTTAGTCAGATGGTCTAGTCTAGTGGAAGCATACAAATCAACATAGGGCCGAGGATCGACTCTTGAGTGATCCTTCATAAGAGAGGAAGAACATTAAGTGTACAACCATTTTGATTGCAGTACGAGTTATCACAACCCAGTTCAAAAGTCTGTCAATTAAAATGATATGATCAAAGGTGTCACAGGCAGTGGATAAATCTAGAAAAAGTATGATTATGATTATTAAAAATTATGATTCATTATGATGATTCACATGCATGATTTACATGCATGATTATATTTTTCTCTTCTATTATTTTGAGAAGCTGGTGAGCAACAACTTATTGTAGAAAAGAAAAGGAGTTACCTTAGTGGTGGTGTCTAGGGAATGTTTTCTGAGTAGAGGGACGACACTGCCTATCTTGAACTAATCGGGTATGCAGCCAGAGAAGAAAGATTGATTTGATGTATAAAGGATAGAGGGAAATAACTGGAAGAACAGGTTCAAGGAATTTAGTAGGAATATTATCAGCAGACCAGGATCATGAGGGCATAGAGGAGACCATGTCCAGGAGTTCATGTGTGGAAATGAGGTTGAACTCAAGGCAGCAGAACAGGGTGGCTAATTCAATAAAAGCAATAAAGTCCAATGTTGGAATGTGAGTTGAGACCAACTGATCTTGTCAACACAGATGTTGGTTGAGTTGGTTATTAAAGATCTAGGGTTATGTTTGTTATTGTAGACTCCACCAGAGGAAGATGCTGTTCTTGCATCTTTAACGAGGGGTTAAGAAAGCAAAGAAAAAAGGCCCCAAGATGCCAAGTGTGTTACAGCTCTAGCTCTATTAGTCTCTCTCATTATACCAGTGTGGGGTTACAGTAGTTGACCTTTTGATAGCCAAAGATAGAATTAAGATATCAACTGCGTGTTCATGCTTAAAACGAACTGTCAGAATTGTGCCAGTACGTGAGTCCACAGGAAGTGGTGGGCTTTGACTTATAAGAACACAGAATATTGGCTGTTCAGTTGATCTCCCAGAGAGTGTCATTGGGTTAGGATTCATCCTGTGATGCAGAGGCACAGGATTTCACTCTTGTCATGTTTTCTGTCATTGACTTACAACTTTCGACCATTACAATAAAATGCGAAAAGCCAGAGACAGTCTCTGAAGGATTCAACCACCATTAAAACAGCTCTCACTGGCCGTTTTAATGATCGTTCTAATGCAGTGTACCATTAGGGTCAAACTAGTGATGCTCTGAATTGAAGCTTTTACCAATATCCAATCATTTTTATGGTAATGTCCGTAGATACCTCTATAAATAGTCTGCATTGCTTTGCCAGCTATTGTCCAACTGAGAAAATGACCAGCATTTCATGCCTCAATGACTCACAGTAATCTAATGGAGGGGTTGTCCTCTCTGGTCAAAGACATAATGAACAAAATAGCACTTGCAAACTTATTTACAATATATTATCCATGTCGCCTAATGAGCCCTGTGCATATTAGACATTAGTGATACAATAATGTCCCGTCTGTCCACAGGCTGTGCAAGTGAAGACATGGCATACAGTCATCGACAGTCAGTTTGTGCTCTGTTGGAAGTTCTGTCCGACAGGTAAAACACATTATGGCCTCAGGCAGAAGCAATAGACTACGTGTTCACCTTCTGAGGGCAGGGCCATCGCGGAGCAGCTGGATGACCAGTGACGTCTATCTTCTGTGGAAGGTGTTTAGCACACGATGCCGTCTTGCAGTGGAGAATGACAGCTTCATTACTACTGATCAGCTGCAATGACCTTTTGATGGCGAACTTTATAAAGATCTAGGATTGATGAGTAGGCAATTTGGCACTTTAATGGGAGGGGTTGGGGGGGGAGGATTCGAGATTTGTTGGAGCAAAGCCTAGAGCCTTGGCACAGGGAGTTACTGTCACAGTGAAAGCTGTTAAGTAACAACCACCATCTGTTCCTGCACTTGTCCGCACACTTCTGTTCTCTATGTATGGGGTGTATTTACTGAAGGCAATGCTATGTTTCCTCTCTTGTTCACAGGTTGTGTCAGAGAGCGCTCCGGTTCAGAGAAGTGTATGAGTGGGGGTGCGTGTGTGTGTTTGTGTGAGTGAGTGTGTGTGTGTGCATGCGAAGGATCCAGCGATGACGACCAGTAAAAGTAAAAACCAGAGCTCCCTGGCACTGCACAAGGTGATAATGGTGGGCAGTGGAGGTGTGGGGAAGTCGGCCCTCACCCTGCAGTTCATGTATGATGAGGTGAGTTAACACAGCACTTTAAACACTAGACACTGCTGTGACTTAATGGTGACCACAGCAGATAGAAAGCAAGCGGTTTCAACAGTAGGCATGCATCACCTGCAACTCTTTGTCTAGCCAGTTCTCTTTTTTTATTGTTTATCTAATCTAATTATCAATTACTGGCTAAAGAAGTGGTTGGTGGTTAAATCACTCAGCACTTTCTGCTTCTGATTTAATGCCCTTCTTTCAGTGGCTCAGCAACGGAAGGCTTTTAATTCGGAGCAATTGCAAGGAACCTTCAATTTGAAATGCTGCTGTCTGTTGCCCTTTCTTGCTCGGCCACTGATTCTCTGACTCTACACTAGTGAGGATACGGTCACAGTTTGTCCTATCAGCAGTAGACCAGGGTTCAGACACACAGCACTGCCAGGACCTTCCAGACCAAATCAGAATGCGTATTTCAGTGCCTGAGCCATGCACGTAAATAGCTGCCCTGCTTACAGGCAACAAACAAACAACAACAGCATCAGTCTGATCTCCATTGACTCAGTTACAGAACCATTTCAACCATTGTAGTCGTCTCCATCAGCTGCATGCATTACCTGCTCATGTTTCACCTGCTTTATGCATATAAATGCATATTTAAACAGCTTTGTAAGCTTCAAAAAGGAAATGAATCTTCTCACTCCCAGTTTGTAGAGGACTATGAGCCCACCAAGGCAGACAGCTACAGAAAGAAGGTTGTTCTGGATGGGGAGGAGGTCCAGATTGACATTCTGGACACAGCAGGCCAGGAGGACTACGCTGCTATCAGGGACAACTACTTTCGCAGTGGGGAGGGCTTCCTACTGGTCTTCTCCATCACAGAGCAGGAGTCTTTCACCGCCACTGCTGAATTCAGGTATAGATGAAAGTGTACTCCATGAACTTTGAATAGAGGATAACTAGTTTTAGATTGTAGGACCGTAATTACCTAACCAACAGTTGTGACTGTGATTGGTGGAGAATGGATTAAAAGTAGGCAAAGGCCCCAAACAGCCAGCAAAATGTTGGTATGTTGCTTTAATTCATTTTCTTTCCGCTGATCTCTCTGCCTGCACCAAGTCTTAAATTAATAATGCAAATCCAGGTAAAAAGATTGTTATGGAGAACTTGCACCACAGCGCCTGCGTTAATGTCATTCTCTAGTGTGTGTGTTGTGAGTGGATCAGTTATGGCAGGAAGGTTTTGAGAGGATTTAGACAGCTCCTCTTTATCTTCGGCATGAACATAATACTGAAGCTCAAATGCAAATTTGAGTGAGCGGCAATGTAGAATCATGTACAGCTCCGAAATGTTGATTAACTTGAGGCAGTGGACCACTCAGGGATCACATTCGTTCATGAACTTACAACAGTCCTACCTGTAAACAACATGTAAACAACACGCAAACATCACTCGCTTATTTACATTGCGACAATTAGTGAAAGTACCTAAAACACACAATCTGCTCTGTGCCGGCAGGGAGCAGATCTTGCGGGTGAAGGCGGAGGAGGACAAGATCCCTATCCTGGTGGTGGGGAACAAGTCGGACCTGGAGGAGCGCCGGCAGGTGTCCGTGGATGAGGCCCGGGGGAAATCTGAGGAGTGGGGCGTCCAGTATGTCGAGACATCAGCCAAAACCAGAGCCAACGTCGACAAGGTGCATTTATACACACAAAATACACTCCCTTACTATTTTCATATTCAGGACTGTATTTACGTTATTTGCTATTTAACTTTTTTAACCCCTTAACTGATTTCTTCTTTTCTTTTCTCTTCTTTTTCCAGGTATTCTTTGACTTGATGCGTGAAGTACGAGGCAAGAAAATGGCAGAAAACAAAAACAAAAATGGAAAAGGAAAGAACAAGAAGAACAAGAAGAGTTTCAAAGAGAGATGCTGTTTACTGTGAACTCTTCGTGGACATTAACACACAACCCCACAATACAACTGCGGAGTTGGGAACAAAGCAGAGCGTCCTTGCGATTGTCATTCAAAAGAAATGTAATCTTTTTTTTTAAGTAGCCGTTATAGTTAAGTGTCTAGAACAGTCTCAACCACTATATTTTCGCTGTTTCATTGGAAGATAACCACTGTCGTGACTGTGACTGCAGTGCTTGATGGCTCACGGTGAAGCCAGTGACCAAACTGCCACTGACACTAACTCTGCTGCTCCACTGTTCAACTCAGCGATTATCCTGCCTTCGACTTTGGTTCAGCAGGTTTTACACCAGAATCGTTGAGTCTTTGTCAAAAAAAAAACAGTGCTCTTACTTTCTCTTGATCTTAACCTGCATATTTTCAGTCTTAGTGTGGACCCCTTGAGTCTATGATTATCAGTTTAGAACTCTAATGCTGGTGTCTGTCATATTTGTAATCATTCACGATGACAGCGACCTGTCTGTTGAAGATGTCAGCCTCATATATTCATCTGCCCAGACTTCAGCGTGTATGTGGAATGGCTGTGGAGACTCAAATTTTTTCATTTTTGAGGCTGCTTTTTTCATCTTATCATGATGAATAGTGTTTTTAATCACAGAAGAATCATAGTGCAATCTGAATATTTGTTGCCAAAAAGTTTTTTATTTTATTCCATTAACAGGCCTTACGTGACGACCACACGTCAGTCCCAAGATGCTTTGCAGTTCTTCATAATTATTGCTGCAAAGTGAAATCTTGGATTAATTAATCCCAGAAAACCCTGAAATGTCTGATGGACACTTTACCGTGTGTTACATGAAAGCAAGACTGTAATATTGTCATGAGTGTGCGGAGCAGTGACTGAGAGGTGAGAGTGGTTCTGGTTTTCTTCATGGTGCTCTGCCGTGTTCATGCATTCTGGCCTTTTCCCACCCTTCTCACGCTGCAGACTACTTCCTGTTTTGGGTTAGAGTTGAAGTTGCGTGTCTGTGTTGGCTCTGCGCTGTGAGAAAGGTGTTGACAATCCAGGAGGCCGTCGCGCTTCTGTTCCACGATGTCGTTCAAATCAGTAGCTGCTTATGAATCTGAACATTGCTGATGTCCTTCCTTTTTTTTGAAGTCCTGGGTCTTTCAAATAATATGCACTACATTGCCATTACCTAAGAAGTGGGCTTCATGCACAATGGTGTCAAGCTGGAGATTTTACAACAATTTGTGCCAAGAAAAATGACAAAAAAAAAACTAAACAATGTTTATGGATGTACAGTGTGTGTGTGTGTGTGTGTTACCTGAGCATATGTGCATTTACCAGGAAACCCAATTTACCCTTTTGTCTGTGTGACTGAAGCTGTGATGACGGTGCCAACGTCTGAACTGTTGTTTGATCGAGTGCTACAGTAAAAACCAGATGTTTCTACCACTGCCTGAACCATTCTTTGTAACGTGTCCTCCCTCTTTTCTTTTATTTCCTATACTACTACTGTGAATATGCTTCTGTCTCTCTGCAGGGAGAGTGTTGCCGAATAAATGCTTTTTTTTTTCCTTTGTAAATACTGGACGTTATTTCGTTTGTGTGAAAACTGTCAGTGTGGAGGGAGACAGGAGACATGGAGCCGGGGGTATGACATGTGGTTACGTGATGTGAGTCTTAACCAGGCTACACATGTGCCAGCAAAATCTGATCTTCTGTTATAACCTCTACAACATGATGTATATTTGGTCTAAAAAGTTTTTCTAAGTGAATTTGCTCTCAACAGAAGTCTTTTATAATTCATATAGACCTCCATTGCCGCATGGTGGTCATGGAATCACTTATTGTATGGGCACCGTTCAGCCATGTTGGCATTGACCACCTAAGTGAAATGTTATGCTTGTCACTTCCTGTTTCTCCCCGGGGCATCCCATGCCCCAGTTCAGTCAAAAAATCCACCAGTTGCTCACTTTGCATTGATTGTTCCTCTGCCATCCAGAAACGAGTGCCAACGGCTTGTTTTTCCTCAATTTGACAGTGATATACAACCTCCATTTTTTATTAACTTCACATGCTTATCTGACGTGGTGGGGATGGTGAAACATAACCCTCGAGTGGAATCAGTCGAGGGCTCTCTTCAACGAACCCCTGGGGGGGCGGGGGGGGCCGGGTCAGCGAAACTCATTTCACAACGTGAGCGCAGGGTTGACTACCCCACCAGGAAAAGGCTGACCATACATCACTTTGAAAAGAGTTTTCCTGTGAAGGATAAGAGGAAGTGTGTAAAAGGAAGGGAGTACAGCTGGTTTTTAGTATGTCTACATGTCCTGTGCAGCTATACAGTCTGCATTCCACTCTCTGATATGCGCCCACTGCCTTTGAGATCCATATAGGACTAACATGTACCACTCAAATACCTGCAGGGACTTCCTTGTGTCTCTCTTACTCAAACATGAGTTTATAGTGACCCCATTCTGCTTTATTATCAATTCTGCTGCAGTAATCCTGCAGGGATGGATGATTCGCAGTGATATTTCTCTAACCTCCCGGGAACGGAGAGTCCATCTTTTTCAGCCGTATTTTAACATTAAGTCCCCTTTGGTGTCGACACTAAAGTATCCCTCATGTCGCCAAATCAATCGGCCATTTGTCTGCAATGAAGCAGCTCCAGGGCCGCGCATCTCGACAGCATCACAGATGAGACCTCACTTCTCTGCTCTTTTGGAGAGAACTGTGTATTTACCAGTATTGATCAGACGGCCCAACACCGGCTGAATACTTGAATTTAGTGCTGCTCCTCGCAGGAGAAACTAATTCTGTGGGAATTTAAACCTGCTGCAACATTAATGGCAGCCTCGGCTCTTTGATTACTTCACACAAACACACTAATCCACCCCCCCCACCATAATTTATATCAGCGCTGAAACACACCGCGTTTGAAAGACTGTGGCAGCATTTTTCCACGAGAGAAGCTAAACATGTCACAGCTCTCATAAGCACATTTACCTGCCTGACTATCACCTCTCTGGATTTCACCCCTCCTGTACCTCTAAGTAGGCAGATTAGGTGGTCTGTTAAACCCACAGGAAAGCACTTATTTAGAAATATATGAAAGGGCAAAGTGAGACAGGCTAATGACCGATGCAGTGTCACCGGCGCACTCTCGGGTCTTTTATCATTCTGCAGAGAGGGCCCCCGTCCTCTGAGTAACCCTCATTATATCAGAGCTAATGTTGGGGATGAGGATGTTCAGGTGATGAAGCACCATCACAGTCCTTCATTACACAGAAAGAGAAACAGACTCGGTGGAATTCTGCTCGACCTAAAAGATAAATGCAATGGACAGAGAATAACTCCAATTTTAGCGACTGTGCCACATCCTGCTGTCTGCACGGCGTGTCTCAGAGGGGGGGGGGGGGGACATGTTCACACTCTGGCCATCGGATGGCAGTCTTGGTGTTCTGTGCTGCTGCTCTGCTGTTTGCTGCTCTCTGCATCATTAGTGCTCTCACTATGCTTTTCCAATACGAGCCTTCATTTAGTGGGGACCGTCGACTGACTGACTGACTGAGTGAATGGATTAGCCCATATTTACTTAATCTGTTCATGCTGAATGAATGAATAATTCATAAATGCCCGCACGCTAATATATTAATTATCACATCAGTAGTAAATCCACCAGATAAATCTTTGTTTTTGCATTTGTGTAAATCCAGAACAAGTTTCCTTGAACAAAGTTAACATCACCAGCTGGGCACTGAGAGCAACCTAATCCATATCATTCATTTCTGAATCAAATTCTATTAACTCTACTCTCGTGTGGAACAAACTATTTACTGTATGACAGGGGGAAAGTAAAAAAAAAAAGATTCTGCTCACTCAACAACAACACTCGTCCTCTACCGGGAACCATAACACTGATATATATATATATAATATACTCGCTTAAGACTTGTGTCGCTGCTATTATCACTGTCCAAAAAAATAAAAAATAAAGAAAAGATGGGAGAACCTATCTGGTCTGTTAGAAAACATCAGCCCATACTCTTCCCTTGCATTGTGTGGCTATAATAGCAAAGCTATCAACAGCTCCACACTGCAGCACAAATGACCTGCGCTGGAAGAAAGAAAGCCTGTGTGAACCATCTGTTATTTTCTCCTCCACTCATGCCGTTTAGAAAAGGGAGTGAGTCGCTCCCTCAGCAAATCCTCTGGTGCAGACAGTGTCTTCATATTTTCTGCTTGTGTTACTGTGTGATGCTTGTGTGTGTGTGTATGTGTGTGTGTTAGCGTCATACAAAAGACCTCTGTAGTCAACAGTGTATTACAGGATTCAGCGCCTCTCATGCATGTTTGGTTCCATTTTCATTCCTCATCAAACAATCAGATGTGTGAAGTGTTAATGATGAAATCAGGTTATTTATTATATTTATTAAAATAAAGGTGGAAACTTTTCCATTGTTATTTAAGTAGACTGCTGCCGAGGAAGGTTATGTTATCATCAGTGTGCGTTTGTGACATTTTAAGCCGGATTATTTAAAAACAACGCTCCTAATTTCAATGATATTTTGTTGAGGGATGGGACATGACCTAAGGTACACCATCTTAAATTTGGGTTTGGATCTGGATCAGGATCAGAGGGCAGATTTTTATCTTTAACATTGGGAGATAACCCATTACCCATCTTTTCGTTGATTTCAAAGATAAAAAATAATGTTAAGAGGACCGATATGATATTTTAAAGTGTTTTCAAGTGTTGGCCCTTGACTGAGGTATGTCCGCTCTCAGCCGGGTTACAAAAGAACTACTAATATGATTTCAACAACACTTGGTTGAAGGACGGGATATGGACAAAGAAATAAACCATTAAATGTTGACATCAATCTGGGCAAAGAGACGGATCCATCCTTTTTGCAACATTGTGAGGTAAGACCCTTTGGAGAGGTATGTGCTCTACTGAGTGCCTTCTTGTTCAGATGGTATTTATAATCCATGCTTTTTTTTATTTTATATGTCCTTATATTCAATGACAATTACTTTTTTAGCATTATCTGTCTTTACACTGGCTTGTTATACACTGTTATTTTGATATGTCTGTTTTGGAGATGCAGCATCTGCTACATTATATGTTTTCATTATTCAATTTTTTTTGGGGGGGGACTGAATCTTGGCAGGTTATGATGAAATACTGGACAGTTCTACATCCCGGAGCCTAACAGTTATTTAAATGAAACCATTTAAGTAGTTTAGAGGGGCAATCACTTTTTTTGGAATGTTTTGAAATGTGAAAGAGGTGCCCAAGCCAGAAACTTGCTTTTATACATAAGGGCTCACAAGCCAACAAAAAAAGGTTGGGGATCGCTGCTTTGGAGGCTGGCTATACATGTGTCCAATCCTCACTGGGCAGCTGATGAAGACTCATTCTGCAGCATATTGGCTCCTCCTGTAAAACAGAGTGACTACACCTCCTGTTAGCGCTCAGGTAGAGGTGCCTTTGTCTAACTTCGGCAACACCTGGAACTTCTTTTTTACACGTGTACGACAGCAGGTCATGTTTCACGAGTTCCACACCTATCATGTATATCCTTAGTGGTCCAGGGATGTGCAGGGTGAAATTTGGTGTGATGTGTACACAAGAAGGTTCGGTATTATTAAGAATTCGATAGACAGATGATAAGCGCTCTGTAGCAGTCAGTGGGGGACGGGGCAGTGTGCCTTTAATCTGCAGACTCAGTTGAACATTTCTTCTCCCACGGCCTCAGATAAACTGAAGCAGCGGTCGGCATCGGGCTGCCTGCGGCCAATAAAAGCCCTTTCTGATTGTCTGATAACTTTACTTCACCATATCGGACCGACACAGACATTCACGAACTGATATTGGTCATGGCAACGGCATTCAGAGAATCGCTCTCCCTCTTTAACAAGTTGCGTTGAAAGTAAAAACACAATAATTCATTCTGTTGCTGTAAAGTCACTGAGCTGAATTACAGAGCTTTTATTTTGAAATGTTGTGAACTTGGATTATCTTTGGTAAAAATGAGTAATGCATTCAAACTCACATATAACCCACACACCTGAACAATAATGTTTTATGAACAGCATTGACTGTAGATAAACCAGGAAGGATGAACCCAAAGTTTTCTCACTTGACCCTGCGCCATAGACTGTTTATAAATAGCTCTTCACACAACGTCCATCACAAAAACTATAACAAGTGACAGTACAGTGTCGAACTGTTAGAGGAGGACTCACTAATAACAAGGAATAATTCTAAAGTAGCTCTGGAGCATTAGCATTAACACAGGAGAAGCAAACAGACAGGTTTAGAACGGGCACTACACTTTTACCCATGATTTATGAATTCAGTTTGTCATAATTCATTAAGAGCAATAAATTAGTGTCGTGAATGACATGCACTGAATGACAGGAGACAGGAGACAGAGCCGCTGACATAGCTGGGAAACTGTGTGATAAACACTGTCAAGACATTTTTCATATACTTGATATGAATTCCGCATATGTTAAACCTGTGGTCTAATTATATCTAATTGATCTGTGTAATAACTTATTGGGAGAAAACAAGCGAGTGGAGTCGAGATTCAAAACAACGAGCAGCCACACAAACAACCGGCAATCTTTTTTATTTCAATTTTATTTTTTTGTGGACATGCAGCTCTTATTCCCTCACTACACCACGGCAGTTATTGGACTGTGGGAGAGCAGAGGCTCGGCAGTACACGCAAATTAGATTACCTCCTGTATTCGGTAACGCGGGAGACACAACTTCAAGCCCGGGCGCGGAAATTAATGAGAGAAGCAATCTAGCAGGACCGATTGGATGTTTAAGCAAACAGTGTGAATTAGAGTGTGTCACGCAGCTCACTACTCGGGGCCCGCAGGTGACGTATTCAACAGAAGCCCATCTCGTCTCAGGCGGACATGATGAAGGCCAGCGTCCCATGGCAGAGCAACGACCACATGACAGCCGAGAAAAACATTTCACTCAGCCTGAAACCAAATTTCAAATTCTAAATGATAAAATCGTTAAAGGGGCAATCATTTATTTTGTCTCTTCTTTGTAATTTAGGAAAAAGCTTCACCAAACCTGCATCATAGCATGAACTAAGGTGCTACCTTCAGTGACTGCCGAGAGTAGTCTCCACGTTTCTTTATGTAAACGCATCTATTTGGCTTTTCTGTCTTTCTTTCTTTCTTTCTTTCTTTCTTTCTTTCTCTCTCTCACTCAAACAGTGATTCGAGCTCTTTGCAATTTCTGAGGGCTTCATCGCTCTTAACACTGCAGGGCCTCTCTTTCTCCGGAGCAATCTCCTGGTGCACGCAGATAATGTGTGTTTCATTTTCACTTTGGCTGCACAGACAAAGAAAAGATTTGCTGACAATCAAAATGAACCACATGAATGCCACACGACAAAATAAAAAAAAAATACTGCAAACTCTGTGGGCGAGCAGTGAAATAAAGGGATGCAATTTCAGCGGTGGAGTTTTATTCTTTTTGCATTTATCATTATGAGAATATTTGGATTACTGGCCACCTTGAAATCTGTTTTGTTGGGAGAAAAAAATTTCTAAATCGTTTTTTCCTCTTCTTTTTTTATATGTTTTAAAGCTGGTTTGCTGTTTTAAAGCAGTGAGCTTGCTCCCTTTTTTTTTTTTTTTCAACAAACCATTAATCCCTTGCATTCAAATGAGCCATTTTACACCTTGTGTCTTTCATCTTGAGCTCCAGTTCTCTCACCATCTGTGGCCACGCGGCTTCAAACGGGTTTAAGAATAAACAACATGCCGTTCTACTGTACTGCTTATATTCACATTTACTCTATGATTGGTTTGTGAAGTGCGGATGACGACTGTAGTATAAGTGTATAAGGTGCTCAATTATAATGTGTTTCTGAGTGAGTGTGTGTGTGTGTGGGGGGGGGGGGGGGGGGGCAAAGTACACGTTGGCTTTGTTTTCTTAAATCCACGTTTTAACCATTTTGGGATCACTTTACCTTGACTCCTACCAAGTTAGCATTTATATATGCACACTAAATGCTTTATGAAGCACTCAAATGTAGTTTTACTCATATAGAGGAATCTGTCTGATGAAAATTATGACATCATCAAATGAAGGTTTTTATTTTATATGATAATATCGTTGGTTTATCATCCATCAGCCCTCACTTACGGCTGCTCAAAGGAGAATTTGCAGTTGTTGACACATGCATTAATACACAATGACTTACAAATGAATTAAATGTTTACATACTGCCTATAAATACTAAATAACGGGGGTCAGAGTGTTACTGATTATTCTGATTAAAGATTCATGTCTGATCTGGAGCGGCATATGTTGCCCGCAACAGCTTGCATACATAAGATGGCCCCGCTTCCCCCTCAGCCGATTAACGCAGGTAGCTGCCGAGTCTAATTTGAGTGTAATTACTGACACCAGATCCACTGTGGTTAGCTTGATTAAATCTCTCACTACCAGCACCAGCCGGCTGCAACACAACAAAACAAACGTGTGTGCCCCTGAGCACTTCAGACTGGCTTGTTGGAACTCTGTCACCGGACCAGTCTGTTTATGCAAATAAAAAAAGGGATCGGGGGAGTCGGGGACGATCAGAATGCGGCGGACACACACACACACATTACCATTAAGAATAAAAGTGTGAGGCAATGAAAAGTGTATTTTGCTGGAAGTTCTGTTGCTTACAAACAGGTCAGCCTGGGCTCTCACTCCCCCGCCCTGGTCACAAACATTCAAAGGGTCTTGTGAGATTTTTAGAGGCCTATTGGCACAACCTTCACATGCATACATAAAGGCAGATGACAAGGCGGCTTCAAACACTTCCAAGGCTGGTGTACTTTTTCACAAAGCACGACTGTAAAGATGCCACTGATGATTTGCTGGCCCTCTTCATCAGAGCCCACGGCTGCCATGAACCTTGTTTAGCCTCCTTTACAACCACGACACAGTCAGTCACAACGTATGCAAGGTTTCTCAGTTAATTTGTCTTATGATGTTGCGAAAACGACGTCTTATCTATCAGCATGTTCCGCAAGAAGCCCTTCATCACTGTGATCACAGAGAGGCCACATGATGAAGGCGAGCACGGCTGCACACCCACCGCGGATGTAATTACGGAGGATCTGTGACACGCTTGGTCACGCTAGATGTTTTATTGGGGTATAACAGGAAACAAATATTGGTTCCCAATTATTTGTGGATGTTTAACCGAGTCTAAAGGGAAATTTATGAGCTTATTGCTGCCATGTGGAGGCTAATGGAAGCTGTTGTTTCCAGTCTCACAGCTCAGCTTTGAAGGGATCGTCACCTCTCAAACTCCACACCCCAGCATGGAGAAGCACATGATTCATTTAATAGTTAGTAGCAAAAAAATAATTAGTAAGATAGTTTCTTATGATTTCCCCCCTATCCAATTGGCTGTTTGATTTAAACCAAGATTATGCCAGAACAAATGGACATATTACCATTAACAATACCCATCACATGTCGGTGTGGATCCAGGAATTCCTATTGGGAGATTATCAGGCGACTGTGAGAAAGAACAAAAAGTTGAATTGATGCTTATCATCATCTTTTCACTGATGCAAAGACATTTCCATCGCTATCACTAATAAACATAACCATAATAATAATCCTCAATCATTAAACTCATTGTGTGTTCACTGCCCCACCCACTGGTGGTGAAGCAGAATCAGGTCAATGTCCAATTGTTATTGTTTCATTTTATTTTGGTGGGTTTGATATTTTACCTATTTTTTTTTTTTTCTTTCCTTTTCGGGGGGAACTGGCCCCTTGTGGCTGGTCTACAGGTCTGAGAACAGCCACAATGGGCCAGTCAGCTTATCTCAAGTGTGGTAGTTGATGAAAAACAGATAAAGGTTAATCATGTCTAGTATTCATATTATTTTTTCTTTGAATCAGCCCTCAACCTCAACTAGCAATTCAAAGGTTTTGTAGCACACACATGAGTGAATTTAATATTAAAATGTACACATTCATATCACACAGTTTATTATCAGTGTTTAAAAAACTTGAGTAGTCTCTACTGCGACTCAAAAAGCAAAACAACCCAACTCTCCGACACCTCCACATAATCTCAGTGCAACATGTAGCGCTGAGCTGCGGCCGGAGCAGATGAAACTGAAAGAGGCAGTAATTACCCCATCTGATGAATCCTGGCAGAACGCTCTCACCAGCACTGTAACATATAACTCATGTCAAAGGTGCATTGGTAGGTTTGAAGGTAATGATTCATTAGGAGCTATTTCTAATGGGCAACAGCGGGACACAGAAGGGCTGCCTCACATCTACCTGCATGAGGTGCACGGGCAATAATTGCGTCAGGAAATTACGTTGTTGTGTGCAGGCCATTAAAAGAGTAATGAATTCAATCCCAGCACATGTGGCTGTAGGGGTGTGTTGTTATGAGCCTCGACACAGCGGGCCCCCTCGTGCCGTAGGCGTAACGCTGCCTCATGTGGCTGACAGGTATGATGAGTTAGAGCAATGTGGCAAAAGGGGGCTATTGTATAAAAGTCCTGCAGCAACTTCAAAAAACTGTGTGAGTCAAATGTGAGACGCAGTCCCTCGTCGTGGAGCCGCTGCACGAGAGGCTTCCTTTGAAAAATTGCCAGAATGTCTATTTAGGACTGTTTGCTTGCAGAGTTTCCTATGAATTTTAAACAAATTGACCCGTAGCTGCTGCAGACTGTTCATTACGTGTTCCCCCGGTATGTCAGTGTGTCTCTCCCAGGCAGGGATCGACACTTTGTGCTTCATCTAGAGTCCGCGGTGCTTTAATTATCGCGGGGGGGAAAATGCATGATGTTTCATCCATTTTCTATGTGCTTTATCAAATGTGTGGACGGATGTTGTTCCATGTGTCCACGCTTGTTTTGGAAGTGCTGACCCCAACCAGCCGCCGTGGGATAAGCTGAAGTTAATGCTAATCAGCTGCCTCTTCCTCCTCGCTGCCGGTCGGCCTCCATAGCGAATCTCCCTCAGGTATCAGGGAAGGACTGTAAGACGCATAACATTTACATACCATGTGCAATGAGGTGTGAGAATTAGGTGGCCATTATGTAGCAATGGGCCGTGAATAACTAAGATATCAAACAGTTATTCAGATAAGATATTGCTCTCTCCCGGGTAAAACACCATCCACTCAGGTCTCATAGGACTCACTGGGCCACCTCCTGCTCCAGCCTGTGTCTTAACATCAAAAGTGATTTATCTCCTCTCCCGTAGAGTGCGTCAACCGCGCGGTGCTGTGGCGTTCGAGAGATTCGAGGATTCAGAGTAAGTCGAATATGCAGCGGGGATAGCGGCCGGTTCACTCAGCCTCGGCAATATCCTGGTCACTGCCAATCAAACACTGCCAAAGGCTATGGTGACCTTTCAGAAGGGGAAAAAAAACAAGATGCACAGCTTCTCCTTTCTATCTGTTGTGTTTGTATTTTGTCTTTCAGAAAAATCTTCTTCTTCTTCTCTCAAGTCTGTAAACACTCAAGTGATGCTCTTCGAAGACAAGTTGCCAAATACATACGCCCCAATAAGAGTTGAGAATCATCTGAGGAGCAGTTTTCACTTTCTAACATCTAAAGGAAAACAAAGTCACATGGATATAATTAGCTGGTGACATGTACCGGTTACACAATTAGCAGCTTATTGCCTAAAAGCTTCACAATAAGAGCTGAGAGTGGCTCTCCAGATGTTTTTGCACCGTAGAGTTGTGTCACTCATCAAGGCAGAACAATCTGAGGCTAACAGGTGATTAAAAAAAGGACTGTTGATCAGAAGCTCAGGCGATGTCTTTCATTCTGAGAGGGGCTGAAACTTGTGTAATCAAAAAGTATTGAAACGCCAGCATCTCTGTCACATTGATTGATTTGATCCCTTCTCCGGGGTTTCACATTTAGAGGAGGACTTGAGACATACTGAGGATGTTTGTCTAGTTTATTTACAATAGGTGTGTAGGGACTGAGGTGCTGAGGTACTGTGTTGTGACACCAATTTGTAAACGACTGTTGGACATAGAAATCAAAACGTTTGGTAGGGTACAGCATCTTAAAAGATTGTATAAATTATAATTTCAGAAATTCAAATGTATTCTATTTACAGATACAATATGTTTTCGTACATGAAACTGAAGTTGATGCTTAATGCTCTGGCAGGAGTGAACTCCACCTCTCGGTCATTGTTTGGTCCAGCCCCCCACCTCCCAAGACCCTTAAAGGGATAAGCGGGATGGATGGATGGATGGATAGTGACATCTCAGTTTTATTGGTTCAATCAAAACCACCAATTGTTTTTCTGTCACCACTCCCTGAGCCTTTTCAAAATGTCTCTGGGGGAGAAAAACACATTACCCACTGTCCATTCATTACTAATGACTGGAATCCACTGTTCCTCTGTGGTTACCAGGTGAAGCACTATGTTTTTCACTTGAGATGCGGTAACACACACTGGAAGCTTACATAGCAGATGAAAAATATGTCTGAAAGGAGGCCTTAGCAGAATACTGATTGGACCCTGGGATTAAGTTGGATTTAAGGCAGGGATGAGCTCTACATCTTCATCCTTATCCTGCGCACTGCCTCCATCCTGCCTGTGTGCTCTAATGCCAAGAAAGTGGGTTTGTCTCCATCACTGTTTACCTGTTTGCTCTGTGCCAGAAATATTACAGTATGTTGTTATTATTACTTATCTTTCAATGCAATGCTTTGATTGAGAATGGGAAAAAAATCCCGATTGGATTGATGATGCAAAATGAGCCTCATCTGCACCTTTCAAGTCATTTAAAATAAATAAATTACTAATATGCTGCATGTTAATTACCGTCAAAGTTACAAAGTGGATCCAGTGAAAAAGATTAAAGCCAGGGCCAGCTTAAAAAAAATAAACTAGTCACTTACTAACAATGCTAACAATGAATTTGACGGTTTGTTAAAAAAATTTAAAGGAACAATATTTAAAATATACTTAATGATTCGTGGCTTGAATCTAAGCTATAGCGCCAACAGTAAACAAGGAATGACTGACATGTACAACTTACTGAATCTGGAGCTGTGCATTAATCCTGGACATATAATTGGCCCCTCTGTGTGTAAATTGTGGCCCCTGTATGGCCCCCGATTAAGAAAAGTTCTTGATCTATCTCTGTATCGGTGCCACTTAGATCATGACAACAAAAGTATTGAAAAGCCAAAAGTGAAAAATACAGTGATTTTCTTAATGTAAGTGAATGAATGGTGTTGAGAGATGGTTGGAATGAACTGTTGTTTAGCTGAAAAGGAAGAGTTTGACATTTTGGGGATCACACATTAAGTTCTTGCAGTGAGATAGCTGGAAATATTGATGCTTCTCTCACATCTATCATCCAGCAGACTGCATGTGCCCGTGATGAAGAAGCCTCCAATCGAAGCCGTCTCCTGAATACGTCTCCCTAATTCTGTTTAAACGCCATTTGGAGCCAAACTAAGAACCTAATGCATTTGCACCTTTTAGGTATTTGGCAGAATACTCACAAACGGAGAGAAATTACAAATCTTCAAGTCACTAAGGGGGAACCTACAAAGCCCTCTGAGTTCTGTCACAGCAACAAAAGGAAAGGTCAGGACAGAAGCTGGATTCTTCTGTTGATCTCACCCCGAAATCCTGTCTGTCAGTTTTATTGCCGCGGCAGATGGATTTTCTGATTATCAAAGCGAGAAGAATATAAGCTCAGTGTCACCTTAAGGCAGAGTGTGAGAAGTGACAAGTCATTCTCAATACACAAGATGTATTTTTACTGTCAGCGCACAGCACAGAGTACTGTACATTTTGTGAGTATCATTTGGGATAAATGAAGTTGTTTTAAAAATAACGATCAGTGTAAGCGGAGTCAGATTTTCTCGGCACAGTTGTTCTCCTTTCCTAACTCCTTACGTCTTCTCCTTCACATCTTTCCTTGACCTTGCCACGTATTCCTTTGGGGTAAAGCCCTAGCTGTTAGGAAAGGAGATTATTTGGACTTTCTGAATGCAGCCTTGTGGGAGTGCATGTTAATTGGATGGAGGAAGTATTTCCTTCCGCCTCTCCTTGACCACCTGTGGCATTCAAAGTGCTCAGAGAGCGACCGTGAGGGGAAGGCAGCCCACACATTCCCTCGTTGGATGGTTGAGTGTGATCTTTATGGAGCGAGGCAGAGAGTGAGCGGCGGGTCACAGGATGGGAGTGAAGTGAGTCTCATCCCAGTTCTGTTCACTTCAGAGAGAAAACCGCATTGATCCCTGCAGGTAAGTTGCTTTGGTAGAATTTCACAGCACGAGGTTAGAAAAAAATTTAATTGAAAATGACTATTACTGAAACAAAAAAGGAATTAATACACATAGAGTGAATGAAAAAAAATATAGAAATTTGCAAAAAGCAAGATGAGCAAGGTTGAATAGCAGTGCAGAGAAAAGTGCAAAAAACTTCCAAAGTATAGATTTTCAATAATTGATCAGTAAATTACCTTGATGTGCAAAGGTAAAGTCAACACTTATGTTGGTAGATTCAAATTGGATTAACCATGCTAGAGAAAAAAACATTAAGAAGTTATTGGTGGAAATAGATTGTGAAAGTTCAAGTGAAAATGGGATCCTGCTTTAAAATTTTTGTAAATGTGTTAATTACATTAAATCCTTTAGGAGTTTTTCCTCATTATATTTTCACTATTGTCTTTTCACCAAAACCATAATCTTTGTCTCCTCTAATCATGTGTACTGTGCTATGTTCAGATATCGTAGTAAGTAAAGTATTTTTAAAGCGTTGGCACTCCACTCAGGAGAGCACATACCTCCATCGAGGCCCATCAGTCGCCTAACGAAACCTCGTTTAAATTCACCAGATCCAGATTTTTATCAGGATCTACACCAAATTGTACAACCCACAAAACACAGCTTTTCAAAGGATGAAGTCATGAATGTGGCTTGAGAAAGACACATGTAAACTTTTGAAGGGGTAAGTCGGCCATTCAGAGATAAAACTGTTCTTTGCATTTACATCCTCAATCTCTGCTGACCAGGGGCGTCGTTAGGCATGTTTGAAGCCCCCCTAAATAATTATTGTGATTTTTTTTTTTTAAATTAAACTATTGTTTTACACATGGACAAGTTATTTATAACTCTAGCATGCTACATATGTGAGTGCGTTTCTTGTTTGTATGTTTTCTCCCCCTTCAAATTACAATCCAATGGCCTCTCATCATACTTAGCTATTTTGTTAGAAAATGTCTCCAGTGAGCAAGAGTGTGAACGGGCAAATTTGAAATGTAAGAAATAACTATCGACAGCTCTCTATTCTTTGCATTAATATCTATCTCTAGTATTTTAAAACAATAATATCAGTGCCTATAGAATGTTGTTGTTTATAACCAGTTCATATTTGTGTTGTCAAATTTCACAATGACCCTGAAATTCTGTCTCTTCTGTTATCTTATACTGAATGAATGCAAGCAAAGATACAGAGAAAAATCACACTCTTTCTGATTGAACCAATCTATGAACTGTATGAAACATGGATATCCGCAGCCCCAAATGAGCCCAAAAAATTGGCGCATTCACATTCAGCATTCTTAGGGGCTGAGCCCCCCCTTTCTTTCAATCCTAGAAACGCCCCTGCACAGATGTATCATTACCAGAAAAACGAAAAAGGCTTTAGGTGCAATTGGAAAAAACGACTCTATCGTTAAATCAACAATTTGAAAATAAAATCACTAAATACATCAAATATATATGATTTAATGAAAATCAAATGTATTTATAGTAAGACCATCACATTCATACTGTAATATAATTATATAATTAATTTACAAATTGATTATATAAATTAAATCATTTTACATTGACTTCAGTGCCATGAACATTTCTTCTGATCTGATATTGACCTCAACCATAAATAAATTGAAATAAATGTGTATATATACAGTAAATATATAAATGATAATGACCTGTGTGTGTGTGTGTGCGTGCGTGTGTGTGTATGCGTGTGTGTGTATTTGTGTGTGTGTGTGCATGTGTGTGTGTGCGTGAGTGTGTGTGCGTGTCAGATGGGAGTGGTCAGTGTGATGGGTGGGCCCTCAGATGAGATGATAGTATTATTATTGTATTGTTGTCATAATTAATATATAGATTTGACCAAATGTAAAAAAGTTAAGAAACATTGTTTGTCTATGCTTTGCTGTGTTCGTATGAATAGTAGCAAACTAAATTAATCACACTGATTTGTTTCACTCCAACACTGTGTTAATTGATCAATGAATCCTGTATGTATATTCAGAAAGACAGAGGTAGATGTTACTGTACTAGTTATTTTTATTCAAAAAGTTTTCACATCATTAGATCATTTCAAATATGTACAAAGGGGGACAGGGGAGGGGTTTGTTTTGAGGAGTAGAAAAAGGGTGAGGGCGGGGGCTTCTCCACCTCTTCTCTCTCCTCCAGCTCATCTCGGCCTCCTCCTTTCTGTAGCTCAGTCCCATAGTTGGAGTTTTCTCCTGCTGCAGTTTCGTCTCCTTTCGGCCCTGAAGCAAGCACCTTCTCGTTCTCGTTCTCCTTGTCCTTCTCCTTGTTGACCTCCAGCTCACTGCTCCTTCTTGTCTCAGGCTCCTGGAGCAGGCTCCTGGTGCAGACTTGCTTCCAGAATTTTAGCCTTGGCCTGACAGTCAGTGAGCTCAGCCAAGCAGTCAAGATAGGACGTGAGGCGAGCGCGCCGTTTCTTGACCTCCTTCGTTATGACATCATCTTTGACTTTCAGGTGGTTTTCCAGCTGCTCCACCTTCTCCTTCAGAGCCTGGATCTCATTCTCCTCCGTCTCCATCTCCATCTCGGTCTCAGTCTCAGTCTCAGTCTCAGTCTCAATCTTAATCTCCTTCTCCTTCTCCTTCTCCTTCTCCTTCTCCTTCTCCTTCTCCTTCTCCTTCTCCTTCTCCTTCTCTTTCTCCTCCTCCTTCTCCTTCTCCACTGCCATCTTTATGACATCATCTCTGTCTTTAAGCTGGTTTTCCAGCTGCCACACCTCCTCCTTAAGAACCAAAATCTTCCTGTTGGCTCGGAGGATTTCAACATTGTAGATCGTCACAAGTTTCTCCTTCTCCTTCTCCTTCTTCTTGTCCTCCTCTTTCTCCTTCTCCTTCTCCTCCTCCTTCTCCTTCTCCTTCTCCTTCTCCTTCTCTTTTTCCTTCTCCTTCTCCTTCTGTTTCTCCTTCTCTTTCTCTTTCTCTTTTTCCTTCTCCTTCTCCTTCTGTTTCTCCTTCTCTTTCTCCTTCTCTTTTTCCTTCTCCTTCTCCTTCTCCTTCTGTTTCTCCTTCTCTTTCTCTTTCTCTTTTTCCTTCTCCTTCTGTTTCTCCTTCTGTTTCTCCATCTCCTTCTCCTTCTCTTTCTCCTTCTCCTTCTCCTTCTCCTTCTCCTTCTCCTTCTCTTTCTCCTTCTCCTTCTCCTTCTCCTTCTCCTTCTCTTTCTCCTTCTCCTTCTCCTTCTCCTTCTCCATCTCCATCTCACTGCTACATCCTGTATCAGGCTGAGGGGGCTCCTGCTGCAGCCTTGCTTCCATAAGCTTAACCTTGGCCTGACAGTCAGTGAGCTCAGCAAGGCAGTCAAGATAGGCCCTGAGGCGAGCGCGCCGTTTCTTGACCTCCTTCGCTATGACATCATCTTTCTCTTTCAGCTGGTTTTCCAGCTGCTCCACCTTCTCCTTCAGAGCCTGGATCTCATTCTCCTTCTCCTTCTCCGTCTCCGTCTCCTTCTCGGTCTCCTTCTCCTTCTCCTTCTCCTTCTCCTTCTCCTTCTCCTTCTCTTTCTCCTTCTCCTTCTCCACCGCCATCTTTATGACATCATCTCTGTCTTGAAGCTGGTTTTCCAGCTGCCACACCTCATCCTTAAGAGCATTAATCCTCCTGTAGGCTGTGAGGAGTTCGTCATTGAGGATCTTCAGAATATCTGGTTTCTCCATTGTTTACAGCAGAGAGTGGATATATCTTTTGATGAAGCTGTTGGAACAGTGGATGCACTATTTTCAGAAGAAGTTTCCGTTGTTGTCTGGATCTTGAAGTCAAATGGCTTTTGTCTGCAGGTTACAGGATGAAATAGTGTGTAAGATTTAGGTGAATTTGATCTATCAAACATTCAATATGAAACAATTGACACAGATAGCTGGTTTAAGCGAGCGAGAGAGAGAGAGAGAGAGAGAGAGAGAGAGAGAGAGAGAGAGAGAGAGAGAGAGATTGAGAAAGAGAGAGAGAGAGAGAGAGACTCCCCTCCTGCGTGTGTATCTGGTTGCCATGGAAACTCATCTGAATGCACCGGTTCTCTCCTCACTGGGAAGAGAGAAATCTAAACTCTGAGTGCACCACTCAAACAACTATAATTCAGAAACTATAAGTCCTATCTGTGAAATAAAGACATCGTGAGAATTCCAAGACTTTGCCGGACACACAGATATATTTGAAATTTGTGAGAGTAAGAAAATGGGACCGCGTGAGCAAGTTATGCAAGTTGATGCTCCTTCCAGAAAAGTTTTCTCTGAAATAACATTAGACCCAATAGAGAGGGATTGTTTTTTTCGTTAAAGGAGCTACACACCTCATGTAATGTGCTCCTAGCATTAACTTAAGCTTCCGTCAACTTGTCCTTCAACACATTCAAACTACACATTAAACAAAAAATATTTTTGAAATAAAACTTCCCTCATCAATCACCATGGCACCAAGCCATTGTTAAACACCAAGGTTAATCTTCCCTATGTTACAAAAATCACATTCTTTGGTAGAATAAGATGTGAAATGTGAAAATATCTTGGTGCTACAGGTGCTTTGTCCACAATGCCTCGTTCTGCCTGGCCTCAGTGACCTAACGCTACTTAGCATCACGTTAAAACATATCACCCATTAAGATAAGCAGCAGAAAACACAAAAGAAGCCAGCAACAATATTTTCACATTTGTCATAAAAGCAACAGAAAACAGCACATTATCAACATGTAACAGCAGAAGCTTCATATTATACAGTGGTTTAATTTCTCTAGTATTTTAAAACAATAATATCAGTGCCTATAGAATGTTGTTGTTTATAATCAGTTCATATTTGTGTTGTCAAATATCACAATGACCCTGAAATTCTGTCTCTTCTGTTATCTTATACTGAATGAATGCAGGCAAAGATACAGAGAAAAAATCACACTCTTTCTGATTGAACCAATCTATGAACTGTATGAAACATGGATATCCGCAGCCCCAAATGAGCCCAAAAAAATTGGCGCTCGCACAATTCGGCCCCCCATTTCTTTCAATCCTAGAAACGCACCTGCTACTGACCTTTTAGATTCTGATAATGCTGTGTTCAGACGAGCACACGGAGCACAGCTGAAGACAACAAGACAAAGGCACAAAGCTTTCATTCACGGCGTCGCCTTCATGTGTTACGCACACGCAGTTTGTTTTGTCCAGAATGATTAATTGTGTTACGAACATACTGTATGTAGGTGGGTCTGGAGGAGTTTCCAGCTTTTTTTCACGTGTTGTTTTTGAATAATTTCTTTGCTGCTTCATTATCTCTAATCAAAAAAAGAAACAGTCACACCCCTTCACCTCGTGCATGATTTATCCTTTTGTAGAATTTATTTTGATAAAGTAAATGCAAATATGTTTTAAACGGAAATTGGTCATTTAGAGAAGTTTTCAGGCCCATTGCTGTGATTATCAAACAGTGTTCATCTACCTTCTTTGTTTTGGTTATCCTGGAGATGTGCTTGATTCGAGTCCATCTGTTGTAAAACAAATAGACTAGAAGTAGATTAGAAAGACACACACTTGAATATAAAGTGTGTTGATGCATGTCAGCACAATAATTCAAGGTACGAGATTCAGACACCAGGCACTGCCCATCTCCTGGATAATACAGGATCTGCCAGGAATAATGGGATAAACTGCTCAAATCCAAGTGTGCAAAGCCTGTGGAGACTCACCCAAGAAGACTCTGAGCTGTAATTGCTGCCGAAGGAGCCTCTGCAAATTAATTCAGGGTCTGACTGCTTTTGTAATTAAGAGATTTTGAGTTGTAGATTTTGTCGTTAGCAGAAATGTCCCCCAAAAATGTTCACTTTGTCATTATGCATAACAGAGTGTAGATTATGAGAGAAAACACCACTAAGTCTACAACACATTTGCTTTGTCTCAATTCAGAGGCTGCACTTTTGTTACAAACCATTTTTCAAAGAAGTAATGGAGCCGGCAATCAATGAGTTTTCCAATGCTTGAGTATCATGCTCAACCAAACAGCTAACAGCTCAAATGATAAAAAACAAAGAGGCATTAAAACGAAGACCACCTCCTTCTAAGACCATGTAGACTGCATCCTGTGAAGGAGGTGGCCCCTGAATTGGTATGTAGCCAAAGAGTGCAGCATGAGAAGGGGTCTAAATACTTTCTGAGGCCATTGCACTTCACATTGCTAAATAATATTTGTCCCAGGTGAGCGTAGCTGCTGGAGCCGCTGCTGGGGGATAGTTTTCTGACCGGCAACTATTTTATCGATTGGTTTTACTGAGTGGGTCCCCTGAGTCCCTTCGGCATTTTCGAGCTCATTTTCTGGCTGAGTGCAGGTATGGACAAAGGTAGGACTCGGCCTGAAAGTGTAAGAGGGAAAAAGAACTGTGCAGTGTGGAAGGTGGTCAAATCTGCAGCGTCTCCTCTGTCGGGAAACACCATTACCCACCAGCTGTTTCCCTGTCGGTTATACCGCTGCCACGCAATCTGCACATCTTTCATGTGGAATAACCTTGTTTATCCCGTCTCACACGACACATTCACAACAGCTTGCCACATGATTAAAAAGAGGCAGAGGAGTGAGAGGGAAACAAAACGATAATGTGTCATCTTGCCTGGTTTGTGACCACATCCCCATTTTAATCTTTCATTAATTCTACTGGGTGTCACTTTTGCAGCAGATGTGTTGAGCAACGGTTTAAAATCAAGTCTGTGTCAAAAGAGTCACAGGGAGGGAGACAGGAAACTCTTTGTATGATCGGGAATAAAACAAAAAAGGTGATGGGTGAGGGACAAACACACATTAATATCTCCTTAAATTGACTGCAAAGGGTAGAAATGAACCCATGACGCATGGCTGGATGGTATTTTTCAGGATTAGAGATTAATTATGAGGATAATTGCTTTTGTTTTGCGAACTGTGGGTTTTGTCAAATGATGAGGCCTTTCAGAGCAGATTCTTTCCCCCTGTCCTGATATCCTGTTAATCATTTTGGAGTTCTAACTTCAGAGGATTAGAGCTAATGGAGCCCATTCATCTACATGTCCACACGTCTAGTTATAAGACAGGGCTGGACATGTTAAAATGATTCTTGGTTATTAGAAAAAGGTTATTAGTTGGAGATAGTACAATGAAATAATGATAATGTAATTTCAGTAATAACCTGATGTATTTGTTTGAAGGAATAATTCACCATTTGCAGAATAATCGGGAGGATGCTCGCTTGAGTGAATAGTTTACTTCTTATAGAAATTTTGATACTTGTACTTGTAGTATAAGTATGTGCTTGATTTCACTGTGTGTTTAATGTCTACGAATTATCGCGATCTCGACAAGACTACCTGTTTAAATAAAAGATATAATTTCTCCAGAGGAGAACTTCAAACTCTCATCAGTTCCTTTGAACTGTTGAATCATGAACATGGCCGCTTTACATGTGTACAACACTGGGGTTCAGACAGAGACCGAATCTCCTTGATCAGCTGGTCCTAAAAGCATTTTAGAAAGTTTTGCCCGATCAAAAGAGTTTCAAGGAAGCACAACATGAAAAACTAAAAAGTTGTGTGCAGCATGGAGGTGAAAATGAGGAGCCATCTCCGAAGACCAAAGCAGAAAATAAGGAACTCCTTATGTTGCCTGTGTCTCCGCTTGGCAGCACACCCTGGTCGGTCCCAAAGCACAGGACAGACGGGGGATAAGAGGGAGAAAGTCTTTAGCTGTCAAACAGTTTTTTGTGTGTGTGTGTTTGTTATGATGGATGGTGCAGAATGAGAGCCGTGATGTGTGTGTGACCAGCGGGGTCGCTCATCGATTCCCAGCCATCTCCACTAAACCACTAATAAGACACTTGGCATTTTCCTTGGTGCTGGATTACTCCCTTTGTGAGCTTCCTCTACCCCTCTCAGTTATTGGAGTGTGAGTGTGGTCGTGCGTCTGTCTGTGTCTGTATTCCTGCATCAGTGCAAAAGTGTGTGTGATAGCGTTGTGTCTGTTGTGTTTAGTGTGATGCGTGTGCACATTTCCGGAGCTTTGTGTGCGTGTCTGTACATACATATGTGCATATGTCAGGAAAAGACAGATTACGTGGCATGAGGCTGTGTTTGTGAGCCGCTGCTGAAGGGGGGGGGGAGAAAAGTCCACTGTGAGGAGACGGGTTTAGATGAAAATGTGGCCTCGGGAAGCTGTTTAAGACTCGGGGAGGTTTGATTCCCCCCGGTGAGACCCCGCAATGTCATCTGACTTGGATGAGCATCATCAGTAGGGTACAGTCTGACGTCTAAGAAGGGGGATTACATGCAATGTTGGTGATGAGATCAGTGCAGACAGATGGAGTATTTATTCGAGCGAGAAGTTGGAGGAACCAAGTCAAATTGACATTGGAGCCGAGTGCGCTGTGTGTTCATTCTTAACTCCGCTGCCAACTGCTTTAAAGCTGCTTGAAGCTGGAACTGCCGTGACAATCAGATATCTACCTATCGACTCAACAGACGTCTGTCAGTCTGTCTGTGGAACCAGGATCTCACAAACCGCTTATCTAATCGGCTGCACTTGGCACGTCTATTGTTTATTGCCAGAAAAAATGTAGTTTAGAGTTTGATGCTAATTTAAATGTTCAATATATAACAACATTTTATAAAGTGCTGACCAGCTCTCTGTAGGAACAGGGGTGCGGAGTTGAACTTGTCTTCCTCTACGTCCTCTTCAATCCTTCTTTGGAAAGCTCAATGTTCGTTTTATTGCCTATATCAAGATAAAAGCAGCAGTTTAGTCATTCATTCAAACCTATGTATGAGCCACACACGTGAATAGGGATGAAGCAAATTCAGTTTAGTCTAATAAAAAAACACTGATTATGAATCTTGATTGGAGGTAAACCAGGTAGGATGAACACAAAGTCTTCTAACTTCACTCTGCACCACAGACTGTTTATTTAAAGCTCTGCACACATCGTCCAGCACACAAACCCCAAAAAATGACAGTTTGTTGTTGAGCTGTTTGAGGAGGACTCACAGAAGACAAGGATTCATTCTCAAGTGGTTCCAAACAGGCAGGTTTTAGAAACGGGCAGTGCACTGGTTTCAATAAATTAGGTAGATCAATTCTTGTTGATAATTAGCACTCAGCAGTCTTCACACTTCATGATATTTGTCATACAGGCCACTTAGCTTATTAACAGTTTGTCCGGCGTGTGTCATGCAGCATTTTGTTCTGTGTTTTAAATGTCTGTGCTCGCTTATGTTCAACTCAGAGGGCACAAAAAGATGTGTAGTTACAAAACAGTCCACTCACATGGGCATGAAAAAAAGAAATACAATAACCCCGGGGGCCGGGTATCTCGAGGCCAGCGACCTCCATGGTAATAAATTTGTCTGAGGAAAAACGATGACAAATAAAGGCCTTTAAATGTTCCTATTTTCTCTACACGTCAGAAAGAATGGATGTCTCCTCGCACGGCGCCACAAATTACCCCCAGAGAGAAACAACAGCTCGGTGCAGACAGCTGCATGTGGGGGATCCACTCCCTCAGGTGAAGTCATATTCAGACTGATAGGCTTGTGTGGAATTCAGTGAACCTGACGGCACCTTCCACCCACAGGGCTCGACTCCCTCCTTACTGGTGCAGACATCTTCGGGGGAATATTTCTACCCAACTATTTTTGACGTTTATATATATATTTATTTACTTGTTTCGTGGAGAGCTGCTGCTGCTGCTGCCTTCTCAATTACAGATGTCCTTTACACACCATGCCCCCCTCCGTGCCCACACTTGTGACATACAGCAAATCTTGACGCAATATATACGATTACCATATTTAGGTCTTTCCATTTTAGGCGTGTCGAGTCAAAGATTGACTGAATCAGATCCTAGACCGAGGCTCTATGGCTCCGAGCTGTTTGCCTGAGAGGGTCTCGCCGTCCACAAATCCCCCCCCGCCCCTCATGTGTGTCCTGCAGGTGGGCTTAGAGCTGCTCCTCGCTCCACACTGGGCTTCATTAACTGATAGCAGCGGAGATGGAGACATCATGGGGACATGGGCTCAGCCAGTAAGATAAAGAGTTTGTCTCCGGGAGAACTCAACCTCACGACACCCCCACCTCACACATGCTAGCACCGGGGTCACAGTGTCACTCCCACAACGAAGACGACCATCGTGGTCATTAAAGGGACAGATATCCACAGTAATCTGGATGGAAAAGGGGGTTAATAGAGTTACTGATCAATACCACTGACTAAATTAACTCGGTCTGTGTTGGATTTCTGGGTTACAACCAGGGCCGGGTCTAGACAGGCATGTATGAGGGGGCAGCCACAAATCTTGAGGGGGCATTGTGCCTAACCCTAACCCTATTTAGTTTGAGGGGGCACAACATTTATTTGAGGGGGCCAGGCCCCCTCTTGCCCCTGCCTAGACCCGGCCCTGGTTACAACTCAATCCCCGATCTTCGAGTCCATCAGCTATCACACAACAATGAATTTACCTTTGGGGGGGAATGGCCAGTATTTGGGGTTTCCAGTTAATACATGTGGGCCACGACACCATCTTCTGTTTATTTTATCTCATGAGTCATAATGTTTCGTCATATAAAATACATATTGTGACTTTATATAGGGATTTTAGGTCCAGACGACATTTTGACTATTTTCTATGAACAGATATTTGCAAATAAAATCAGATGAATTAGAATGACAATAGCAGGAAGCATTTCGGTTCAATGGTTTTACCTCTTTTTCTCTCCACATGGACTGTTTACCTTGTCTACAGGTGTATATCCACCTGCAGAATCTATAAAGATTACTCACTCAGGCGACTTCCACACTGCTATGTTTTCATTTGACAGCTCATCAGCTCTGCTAAGGATACGCCTGCTGTCCACTCTACTCCTGCCTCCAGTCTTCCTCTGTACACCGGCACACACAGGCCCAGCGCACGTGAGCGGTCACCTGCTCTTCTGTTTCAGGCTTGTTGGTGTGAACTGGGATTAAAACTGATGCCGAGCCAAAAAACTAGTGTGGAATCCCTCACTCACTCACTCACTGTGTTCCGAGGCAGAAGTCCCACACAACATTGATGAAGCAGCGTTATTATTCAGCTATTTGGCATGGAGATATACTCAAACCTGAGTCTCTCTCCGGATCAGTGACAGGCCTCTGTGAACCACCGGAGACCCTCAGTTTTTTCTGCATTTACACTGCATGGGAAGGGATTTCTGTTTTGACCCACATTACAGTTCTTTATCCAGAACCCACAAAGCATTACAGTCTTAGACATTACAAGATGCTTCTTTAAACTCTTGTCTTATACACTACTTACAGCAATTTAATTTTCCACTTGAAGGTCACTCCAAGACAGCCGTGTCACAGATAAAAAATGCTGACACAGGCGTTCTTGAGGGATCGCTGAATCTATTTATTTTAGATATATTTTTTTAGATACAGACTCGTATAAGAGATTCCCCCCTGAGAATTCACACATTTAAAGCACAAACTGCATTTTGTAGTTGTTTTCAAACGTCTCTTCCAACCGTCCTCAAAAGTCGTCGGGGAGAAGGCAACTCAGAGCTGAACCAGTTTCCTGAATCTGCAAGGAATTCTGGGGGTGTTTCTCTTCCCTGAGGTTATGTGTCTGACTGCAGCTAAATGTCATTAGACAAAAAGTGACAAATAGTGCAGAAATGTCGACACTATTTACCATGATCTGTATTTGTTCTGGACATTATAAATGTAACATTGGATGTAGATTGGATCCTTCCAATGCAACATTGGAAGGATCCAATCTCCTCTCTCTCTCTCTCTCTCTCTCTCTCTCTCTCTCTCTCTCTCTCTCTCTCTCTCTCTCTCTCTCTCTCTCTCTCTCTCTCTCCAGCCCCGACAAACCGTCCATTATTTTATGCACTCGGGTGTTTGTGTGACTCATCAGATAATTGGTGGGACTCAGTCTGTCTGCTGGGACCATTAAATAGGATTATGGAACATTACCTGTGGTGTCATTCAGCACTTAACACGTATTAATCAAATATTTCCAGCAGGGCAGGCCTGTTTAGAACAGTAACTAGGTAAGTGTTTTTATGGGGGGAGATATTTTCCACTTTATGAAGTCCCTCTTTATTGATCGTGCAGCCGCCGCAGTGCTCCAGGAGAAGAGCTGATGCAGGAGGCCAATATAAGGCTGAGGGGAAGGCCTAAGCAGGCTCCATTACAGTATGCTCCCTAAACCTTGGCTGCAGTAGGGAAAGTGGAGAGCTGAGCTTAATAAGAGAAGCTTAATGTTGCTTTTTACGAGGTCTGCAGGGACGTCTGTTTCCTCTTCCCTCCACATATTTAACATTCAAACATTTTAGTTGAGAGGAACCAGAGAGTGAGCTTCAAATGATTAAGAGTTTCTTGCTAAATTCAGTGATAAAAGTCCGGTGGTAAAATGAAATACTGAGTGCGTTAATTACAGCAGACCAGTCACTAACTGCACGCTCACTGTAATAATGACCATTATAACCGAGATTTACTACCACGTGCTTTCACAAGGGCAAACATAAGTATTTGCAGAATGATTAGTGCGTGGTGTCTTTCAATAACTTGAAATGAAATGTTGTATTGCTGTAAAAGCAATGATCATAACAACATCTCAGTAATAGAGGCCATAAAAGCTGACACCAAAAGAAAGGCCATCACCGATGGCTGCCAAACAATATTTTGTGTCGTTCAAAGTGCTCAACCTTGATGATAAATCTCCTGAGCGAATGGCCTTGTTATGTTTTCCTCTTACATTTTCATGTGGACACAAGTCTCTCATGGACTGTACCATTTACATTAGAAGGTTGAAGTCTGCAGAAAATACTCTGCTCTTTCAGACTGAGGGGAGCGCTCAAAGAATCAGAGGAGTATCCTGCAGGGAAAACTCATCCTCTAAATACATATGGACATTAAAGATAGGGTAGGCGAATTGTTATAATCTCACAATGGTCCACTGGCTGTATGTTCTGTGTGCACACCAGTTTAAATACACAACCGTGACTTCTTGTCTGTGTTATACATGTTCTGCCCCAGTTTGCTGCCTCTGAGCAGCGACCATGACGATCACGAGTGAACCGGCTAATACAATCTAACAGAATAATCCTTTCTTATTTCCAATGCCATATCATCATGCCTTTGTTTGTGATGTTGTATTTGAATCAAATCATTTTTAATAAACGCAAGAAATCAGCTACTTCAGCCTCTTCTCAGGTTCCTGTAGGTGGATGAAAATATGTCTAGTTACTGCTGCTGCTGCTCTTACCCAAACAGAAATCACACATGTGGGTTCCAACATGTCACACACATGACAGCACAATAGTGATTCTAATGGATTTTTCATTTTGCTGCAATCTTCTTTCTCTGTAATCAACAAAAAGGGGAACAGGGTCAACAAGGCCCTTCAGAAGGATGCAGATTTTCTTTTTCTCATAATTGTTACCATTGCGCGTATGGTGATGTGTGACAGATTAAATATGAGGAAGCGAGACCTGGCGCCCGGCGGCGAAGCTGCGAGAAAAGTACCACTTTATTTTTCAGGCTGTGTGCGAGCATCTGGCCACTGACATTCATTACTGACAGCATGTGATTAGAACACCAGTCTTACCCACTTTAGAGGACTTTCAAGTGCATTCTGCAAAGAAGGCTTTTCATGTGCACCCCAGGAAACCAGAACAGTGACATTTACTGAACCTAAAATGGGTTGTGACCGTTCATTTCCTACAGTCATAACCCACCGAATGAGAATGTTACATGTGAGAGAGATTTCTCATAGCGACACACACACTGTTCTGCATATTTCCCTTGGATATCAAGAGCATTTTAGCTTCTTTTAGCCCGTTGTTTTGGTTTATAGCCCACAGTAGCAAACTGCAAACAACAGACAAAAGTAGCACCTAGCTGCTGATCATAGTTCAGAACATAGTTGAGCATTTAGCTGCTGATGAGTCCGACTTGTTTGAAGTTTATAAAGCCATAAACAGAGGAAGAATGAGTGTGGTCTCCAGAAACAGGATTCTAAAGCGATGCTAATATTATTCTTTGTCTGCTGTTTTTGTACTGATACTCACTGAAACATCTTGAAAGATATATAATCGATCATATTTGAGGGTGACATTTTGATTAGTGTTGCAGGTTTAATTATTTCTCATCCAAATGTCAAATGAGTATTCTTTTGAAAAGAGGAATATAAAGTGTTCAGAAAAATGTTCTTCTTCTACAGGTGGATATGCAGAACCTTGATAAAAAAAAAACTCCTTTAGCAGTGTTAACTCTATTATAACTGCCATGTTAACATTTGGCAAAAATAAAAAATAAACAATAAAAAGTTAGTTTGACAAGTAACAAGAAAAACTCAAACTTACACCCGTCGACATCCGTTGTTTAACAAAAGAGGCAAGAAAAGAGAGAGAGACACAGATGAAAAAATATAACAATCATTCCACATACTTTTAAATATGGCCAACAAAATGTGAAATAAAATAAATGTGGACAACTTCAGATGCATTTTTGTTAAAACTAGAACTAAACCAAATGCATATAATTAAATATACACATAATGTACTTGCTGCTTTAGCGTGTCCTCTGATGTAAGTGATTTGATGACGTTAATTTAAGGTCTGGCTGTGCAATGATACATTTTAATGATGTATACATGACAAAATTTCATTAGGCTTTGATCAAGGTCTTTTATTTTGATAATATATCTAACATCCTTCTAAAGCTATGAACCTGAAAACATATTCACTCCTTATATAGTGTGTATGAAAAATATTTATGTATGTTTAATAATTATCAAGAAATGATTCATGGTCATTTCTGTTCAGCTCTGCATCTCATTAAGAGGAGATGAAATATCCTGCACTGCGGACCCACTTGAGATTAATAGACCGGACCTTTGCATGAAAATCTCAGCGCGAGTCTGTCGCTTCTATTTCTGTAAACAGAGCCGACTGTATAATGTTGTGCATTATCACCAATAAGTTTTGATTTTCATTACCTTGGACTGCTGACATGCGTTGATTAATGGTTGTGTTTACCGCCTGTGTTGACACACTTTTTACAATATGGGACACCAGGTGGGAGAGCGTCGCAGGATTCACACATCATACTGGTGATTACCACTTGGAGGCCGAGGCAAATGCCCTTTTCTCCGCCGCGTCCTCGTGCCCTCATCGGATCCTTGAGGATGTGTGATGGGAATGTGGCGTGGGTGTTAATTATACGATTCATTAGTGGTGGAAAGGGTCCTTGAAATGGTTTTGGGACCCTCTGCAGCAGGGTCTTTTGTAGCATCTGCTAATGACCCCTCATCTGTACGCTGGCATCTCTGCACTTGCACTGGTAACAAGGGGGCTGATCTTTTTTTTTCAAATGCATGAAGTCCACCCAAACAAACAACGGGGGAATTCCAACCTGCTTCACTGGGTCTCAGTGGGTGTCATTACAACGGGGATGGACGGCGACAGAGCATCCAACGACAGAGGAGCAGAGACGGAGGGAGGACAGACGTGTCTAGAGGACGAGCCAGGGAGCAAGACGGCCGTAATTGGAGACACACTAAACAACACTGAGAGCATCGGGGATATCAAAGAAGACTAAGCTTGGATGATGGAACATTCCAAAATGCTTTGTAGGGGAACAAATTCAGTTTGCCCTTCAGTTTTTATGCAGCACATGAATTGGAGAAAGAGGACAACAAAAAAGACATCATGTGGGCCTCATGGTGAACAAGTCTCAGAGTCGTCTCCCAGCAATAAGGTTCCTGGTTCGAATCCCTGTTCGAATCCTAATCGTTTTGATAATGGATGGGGGTCTATCAGAAAGCTAGCTGAGTTAGCCGCAGCATTCATATAGGTGGGCATTCAGCTGCAAATCAGTCATCTCTTAAAATAACACAGGGAGCTGTGTGGCTGAGGGCGTGTTGCTCCAGATACCAGAAACATGAGGATCGAGAAAACTAGCAGTTAGAAGTTAACTTGCCAAACAGTGCAGCGTGGTTCATAACACTAATAATATACTGATCCTCCGGGGATGTGCTCTTACATGCATCTGATTTTTTTTTCTGTTGCATAGAGCAAATGTTTAGACTTGTTCAACTTTATTTTGCATGACCCATGTGCTTTTTTATCATTTTTTTATTTGCAACAGCACCTCTGCTGTGCCGTCAGACTGGCTTCATTTAAATTATTAAAAATAATAATAATAATTTTATTCCCATGTCTGGACTTAGTCAGAACAAACGCTTCTCTCCTGCTTGTTTTCCTCCACAGTCTGTAAAGTTGACCGGGTCAGTTGTGTTTTCTGACTCTGCCCGAGCAGTCAGCTGCTTTGACCTGTTAGAACATTTAAAAAAACATATCTTATATGAGCCATCACTGCTCCTATTCTCCAACTTAACCTTAATATATTGGCTGTTGTTTGTATATTGAATCTCTAATGAGATATTACGCTCTGCAGTTTTTATTCATTTGCATGTGATAATTAGTTTGGAACAGTGAATGCAGCAGGTGATTGCCAGTAACCAAGCTTTCAGGCCCCCCCCCAAATACGCTGACGGCGAAGTCGTCTGATGTGACTCAAGGTGAGCTTTCCATTTCACAGTTTGAGCATAATGCACATGTGATTGTGTGTGTGTGTGTGTGGGGGGGGGGGGGGGGGGGGTGGATGGATGCCGCCAAAATCCTATCTGTGTGTGTCAGATGCAGATTTCCCATTGAGGCCCTAATTGCATCTCTCAAAAAGCCCTGTCGCTTGTCAGGGCGTCTGCTGATGATGGCCTCTTCCAGGGGGATAATCAGCCGAGCTGATTGGACCACACAGCGCACACCTGCCTCCTTTCCACGGCAGCAGCAGCTTTGTGAACATGCCCCGTGTAGCAGGAGTCCTGATGTCCGTTTGAGTGCAGGAGGCCACACTGCCGAGTTAAGATAAACAGCTTAAAAGCTCCCAAAACCTGAGATATCAGATTCCAGAAGTTATAATCCGCTGCATTTGTCCCGTTGAGAAATGTAATATTGGACCAACTGTTTTAACAATGTTGGGTAGCTCTCAGCTGGTGTAACAGCTTATCTGATTTCAGCCTTGAAATCAAATTTTGTTGTATTTATTGTCGAAATAAAAAATACTTAACTGGGAGGTTCCTGGTTAGTGATATCGGGTCGATGTGAGAAAGTTCCTCAGCTCTTCTGGTGTCAGGCAAACTTTTTAATAGAGGAGAGTAGTGAGTTAATGGTATTTTTCTGAGTTTGTTCCTTAGTAGCCTGTTCTTTTTGTTCCTGCTTGGTTTGGTTCAAAACCAACAGCAATATGTGGCCTGGAAATGGATCCGTCTCTCTGGTGGGACCTTTAACCATCTAACGTTAACTGAAACTGAAGGATGAGAGACTGAAGTCCAGGGTCCACTCTTGTGATGTCGTAAAGTAAATCTCCAACTTTTGAGGAATCCAGATGTCGGCCACTCTTAGAGTCCCACTCCAGCAGCTTATTACTTCCCCTGAAAATCCTTTGTTCCTCAAACTTACATATTCAAAAGGTTTGACATGACAAATTCCCCCTCTGACCTTAAAATGGCTTGAAAGTAACTCCATGCCTTCCTTCATCTTTTGTGACAGGGATATATCCTTATATGCTAATATGGCCTTGCCCCTGGCCCCATCTCCTCACCCTCATAGTGCCCCCTGAAGCCTTTTCAGAAGTTTAAAGGATGTGACATCACAGAACCCTTGCATTTTCACCAGAGGCAACCGTTAAGCATTTTTTGTGTGTCTTATTTTATCTGCTCCAAGATAGAAGAGTGTTATTCTTACCAATTTCAAATAGGTATTGACTTCTGCTATTGACCTGGATTTTTTTAAATACTTAAAATACTACAAGCAAGTGGACTTTCTGGCCCTTGTCCCCAGACCTTGCTCCATTGCCTCTAGCTCACTATTATACCAGACATTTGTGAGTGTTTTAAACTTTTATCAGAGTTTAGCGCTGCACCTTGAAAATATCTCTCTGCATTCAGTTAAAAAAAGAAAACGAGAAGAGAAAAACAACTTGGAGCTTTTACCTCTGCTACATCTATGATACTTTTCAATGAGCTGCAGTTAACTCTGATGAATTCCTTTTTCCCATCAAAGCTTGAACCAAACTCAAATAGCAAACCACTCTGCTGCCTGCTGTGGCAGACCTCTCCCTCCAGGAGCCAGGGTGTCTCACCTGGTCCTGCTACATCATAAAGCCGGTGTCAGTCAGCCAGTCCCTCACTCTCCCAAGGCCTCCACCCAATTTGCTTTAGTTGTTTTAGTCTGTCTACATATTAATCTCCTCTGAGTAAAGAAACATGATCTTCATAACATCTCATGTGTGGTCTTCCTTTGTTTGGTGCTGAGCCAGGTTGTGGAGCTACATTCTCAAGAGGAGCTCCTGTGCTTCCAAGCCATCCAGCTCTTATAGCCAGCATCCTCTGCCCTCAGGCGAACAGATCACTCACAGTGTTGGTTCCCCACAAGTGGCACTGCTCCATACAAAGCTATCAGGGAAAAAAATGGCAAAAACATACCGTCTCTTCAGCGTCAACATTAAAGATGTAGTATATTAAGTCCCACAGGTTCTGTCGAACCATCTGGATGTTGACGCAGTCCTTGTCCAAGAGGAATAAAGGATATTACCCAAGAACAGTCTGAGCTGTTAAAACAAGACTTTATCCTTCTGCTGCACCACTGTAACATTTTCATATCCAGTTTTTATGTGTTCATCATAATTTCATCTCTCTGACCACTTTCAAAATTGTTACACTTCCCTTATTAGAGCTGAAAACTTGAAAACTGTTGTCATTAGTTATTATGGTGGTGACTATTGTGAACCTGGCATTACTGTGATTTGTGGCCACATCTCAAAGAAGGTGCATGGAGGTCAGAGTATCCTTTAGTAATTTGTAGCACCATAAACCCTTTTGCTTTTGCACATGTTGTAGTGTCAGTGTTGACGGTGTGAAAATGGACAGACATAATTGTTAAGATGTGCAATCCTGTGGCTGGACAGTGAGAAGGTAAAGACAGTAAAGGATGACACTTGAAAGCTTGCTGAACATAGACAGGTGATGTTTTAGTTACTTTATTTATTCATGTCCAACACATTTGAAACATTTTACTGACTATTTATATAGTATAGTTATATATATTTTTTTCTCTGATGTTCTCACACCTCAATGAAAAGCACTTTACTTTGACATTGAAGTGACGTTTTGCCTCCAGTTACCTCAATCTAACTTTAAAAATAATGCTGTGTTGAGTACATATTGCAAAACATAGAGAGTTTTATATTTTACAGTTATTTATTTTTGTGAATTTTGAAAATCAACACTTTGCTCGGGAAGGAAAGTTGTTTAAAACTACTGGTAGTTTCCAATGTACTGCACTTTGCACCTTTTCAGCACCATGGACAGCTCAGTTCAGGCCCCGGGGAAGAACTAGCTCAGTAAGCGACAGAGGACGAGCAAAGCCAGAGGAAGAGAGATGTTATGATAGTTGGAAAACATTCAGTGAAATAAGTTGTTTATTATATCATTGCAACTCATCAATTCAAATTTGAGAGTAAAAGTTTGAGAGTAAAAGTCGCAATACTGTTTTGAAAGTAAAAATACTAATATTACGTGAATAACGTAGGATACAGTTTTAGTATCATGAGAGAAAATGTATCACTTAGCGAGAGTAATGTTGTAATATTATGAGAGTATAGTAATTCAGAAGAAAGTCGTGCTGTCACGAGAACAATGCCGTAAAATAAAGATGTTATTTTGAGAATGAAGTCGTACTTATTCTTTGTATGTATGAATGTGTTCAGTTCTAATCTGAACAAGAGTATCTTTGACCTCCATATGCTTTAATGAGCTTCTGGCGTGACAAACGTATGAAGTCTTTCACAGGAATAGCTCTGACTGCCCCTGCAACCTAACTTCTGCAAAAGCTCCTCGGCATCAACATCTCCACGTTGTTCTCTGCAACTTTACACTGCAGATTTTTAGCGTGCTACCTTCAACAGGCCTTTGAAGATGTTCCTCTCTTCTACAAAAGAAAACCAGTCAGCCCTCAGCTTTTATTCTGGTTCCATTAGTGGTGGTTGAAGTGCTGTACACTGTTGTGGTCGATCAATTTTAGGGAACTAAAGGGGTATTTTGACATTTCTTCTCTGTTTTTCTTAAATTTTTATATCTAATTCTTAGAGGGGTTTTTTTTGTGTCTGTTTGGTTGTCTAGTGTCTCTCTGATTTTGAAGTTTGGATTTCCTGTCTGCCTGTTTACCTGCACACTGGTCACCAGTCACTGTGACCGTAAAAAACAGGCACATCTAACAAAAAAAGTAATTATTAAAATCATGCGTGTCCATCAGGGGGATTTTTCAGGGCTGTGACCTTTTCAATTGATTCGGGTGAAAAATAGTCCTGGCCGCCGATGGTTGGATTATCATATTATCTTCACAATAGATTTCTCCCTTAAATTATGCAAGGAGAGAGAGAAAGAGAGGAGTGAGAGAGAGAGAGAGCATCATTAGCATAATGGAAGTATTCCTATCTTCAAAAATCAACTTCAATACAGAATGTGATTCAATGTCTGTGCTTCTAAACTGCAGATTATCTCTTGAATAAGACAGAGACACCTGTGGTGAATGTTGAATTAAGTCCTGAAGCAGTTGGTTGTTGTGATGGTTTGCACCAGATAATATTTTCTGTACTTTCCTTTCGTTCCTTCGCCTCTGATCAGTGTGTGTATTTTCAAAACTTTTCCCAAATAACTGCTTAGCCAGTTTCCTCCTCTTAATTTGATGAACTTGGACAAACCACTGTTTCCTGACATTATGAAACTATTCTCTTCAACTAACAATATCCTCTGTCATTTGGAAGATAAACATCAAGGAACCAAGACAGACTCAGCTGACCTCTACAAATACTGAGAGGAAGTACAAAAAAGAGAGGGAGAAAAAAATCTGGTAAAATGCCCCCGAAGGCTGTGTTCTTTCTCAATTAAAAGGAAATGGTTTGACATTTTGGAAAAACATGTTACACATGGTTTCTTACAAAGAGGAAATGGAAATGATTCTCATGAAATATCTTTGCAGTAATTGTGGAGCTAGAACCAGGTGGTGAAGATCTTAGTTGAGAGGAAAGAGGAGGAAGAGAGCGGCTGTTATACTGGTTCTGTCTCAGATGCAGAAACAACCCTGACAACACCTCATCAGATTGTTGATTTGTGCACAAACAGAAATTTAGAAATTTTAAATATGTTGGTTTGCACCTGAGCAAGTCGTCGCCATGGAGATGAATCAATCTCTGCAATGTTTACAAATGATCGACATGTTTCTGATGATTTGTGGCTAATAAATGTTATTCACAGTTATGTTGACAAATTCACACAAATAAACAACAAATCGTTGAATCAACTCAGAATTGTTGAGGAGTTTTTTTAACATCCGCAGAGTGAAAAATAATATTCATCATAAATATATATCTTAACACACACATACACATGCATGCACACGCACAGCAAAATGAATAAAGCACATTTTATAAAGACTGTGTTTTCATGGTGGAACATCTCTTCATGTAACAACAACACAGATGGAGACGGTTCTGTTGTTAAATTGCCAAAGGAAATAACATTTGTATCATTATGTTACATGGATAAAGTGATCGCATTTTCCATCAATTTCTTGCCCAGAAAAATATGAGAACTTAAAAACCCAACAGTCCCCCCAGCTTCCTGGAGCACTAGTTGTTGAATGTGTTTTCCCTTATTTGTATTAGTGTTTCCCTCAATGTTTGTGCCTACACTCGTCTATCTGTTTTGCCCTCAGGTGGCATCATAGATAAGAGACAATAGATGATGTAATGCATGTGTGTCACTGTTCATTTCTCTCCTACACTGTTGTTTGCCAGGATACAATGTGTCACACTTAAAGGTTCAGAGTGTAGAATTTAGTGACATCTAATGGTCAAGTTGCATGTTGCAGCTGAATACCCCTCACCTCCCCCTCCCCTTCCAAACATGACAGAGAACCTGTGGTAGCCTTCAGTTGTCATAAAAACTCAAAAGGTGTTTATTTGTCCAGTCTGGGCAACTGTAAAAAAACATGGCGGCCACCGTAGAGAGGACCCACTCTCCTGATGTAAATAAAAGTATTCAAATATAAAGGGCTCATTTTGGGGTAAAGAAAACAACAATTTATACAAATTAGATGATCACACACAATAAAACTTCAGTAGGATTATTTTATATTCATTTTCTGCCAATAGATCCCTTTCACCTAAATCTGACAAGCTTAACCTTTAGGTGTTTCTACTTGTAGGTTTATCTTTGAACTTGCTCAGAGCCTGGCTAATTTCTTTTATGCTGGCGTATCTTATAAAGCATAAATGAGATTTGTATTGATCTTCCCATTTAAAAAAAGAGGGTGAATCAGCTCAAAATGCCAAACTATTCATCCCAAGCTTGAATTATAGGTGCTGCTAGTGCGGCTCAGTAAGAATCCCCAGGTGAGGGAGGTTACACTCACCGTCATTAAAAGGGGACCTTGTGCAGCTGCACGTTGACCTCAAGCGTCCACCTTGACTGAAGTGTAGTTATAGCCGGGCAGTTTCAGAAATTCAACTCCACATGGATCCCGGAGAAACAGCCTCAGTGGAGTTCCAGCCAGTTACTTATGAATGTGACAAATTACCTTTAGAAAGTGTCTCGGCCCCTGTAAATTGCTCAGTACATGGCGTGGCAACACAACAATACCAGACACACACGTATGTGACAGTGGCCGTGAGCCTGTGGTTACAGATTCATGGACGTTTCAAAGGTTATGTGTCGATGTTCACACACAAGCGACTGTAAAAAATGTAAAGAGTATAATAAAAGGTGATTGAAAGTGAGTTCGGGAAGCAAAAGATGTTTTCCTCATGATGTATGTTCATATTCCAGTTTTGTTTTGCTTTCATTGCAATGTTTTATTTGACTGTGGAGGGGCAGAGCATGATCCAAACCCATTACAATTTGGATACCATCCAAATAAATGGGCAAATCCAGGATGTTTTTTTCACTTCGGCGGTGGTATGAACTCTTCAAGTTCTCTTTTAATTCATTCAAATTGTCCCCAAAGATATTTAGTCGTGTGACTGTTTTGATGTCTTTGCTCTCATCATTTATTTAGATAGATTTGTTTACACCCTTTATTGGAACCTGTGGGACCACTGCAGACTGCTAAAGCCAAACCAATACAGGAATCTAGCAAAATAACATAAACTAAAATATATGTAAACTAAACTATGTGAACAAAAGTGTTTGTGTGGGCTTCCTCCCACTGTCCATTGATTGGGGTTAAGGTTAATTGGAGACTTTAAATTGACCATAGGTGTGAATGTGAGAGTGAATGGTTGTTTATCTCTATATGTTGACCCGGTGTTACACTGAAGACATGTCAGGGTGGACCACAGCTCTCGCTCAATGTGAGCTGGGATCGGCTCCAGCTCCCTCCTGTGACCCTCAAAGAATAAACAGGGTTGATGATGGACTGATGGATGGAAGGCGAAAATACAACAGAGGGTATACTATCTGTAGCAGGGCAGCTGTATGTAATTCACGAGTTTCAGCGAGGTGTACCACATGTGAAACAATGCTAAACGTGTGTAAAATTATGTTTACGATTATAAGTTCAGTGCTTTTTGGCCTAATTAACAACCATTACTTCCACCTCAAGGACAGTGACATCATCTTCCATCATGACACAACAGTTGGTACAAGTAGTATCAGTCACTGTGTACAGGCACAGCTTGCCTGAGCCAGGGCCCAACCTGGATGAGCTTTTCATTTTGCTGTTAAGTAGCCTGTATTTGCTGTGGATGAGTGTCAGCATGCGCGCGTGTTATCAAAGCTGCATCTTGAAGGAATGACGACAGAACACCACATCCCAGAGGCTCAGTGTCAGCTCTCCCAGTCCCCGTGAACCCCAACGAAAAACACTTACAGTATTATCGTCTGTGTCACGTCCTGTTGGTTAAGAAAAGAAAGAGAGACTCCTCCGTTAATGTGATAAAATGCACTGATACTACAGAGACTCCCGAGCTGTTCGCGTCAAAGTGATCTCTGAATAAAACGACCATCCCAGATGTGATATGATAATATATATTCTGCTGTAGTATCTCCACTGGCAATCATGTGTATTTTTAGGTGCGAGTACACCTCTTTTTTCTTTTCTTTCATGGCATCATTGCTTTCGCGGATCTTCTGAACCGAGCTGTCAGTCTTCATAAATTGTTACCTCAGCACATCTCCTGAGAAGCCGCTCACGCTGCGTGATTGACACACTCAAATAAACGGCAAAAGCTTTGTGGCGGGACTGTCAACTTTTATGTTAATGGAAGCTCTTAGACATCAAGTGAAGCGCAGCGAAGTCCCGACTGCAGATGAGTGATTTAAAGCTTCAGAGGAACAGCCATCATTTACCCACTTTTAATCACTCAAGCAAACAGGAGGAGTCCTTGGTGCTATACTTATTATACTATATACTATATACACCTATATACACTGTACTTTACACATACTCGTGCAGTGTTTGTTCATACCTGCCTGTTTGGATCTTGTCTTCTCCTTTGTTAATCCTCAGGAGCTGCTGTAGAATCATTCCTTGTCATTAGTGAGTCCTCCTCCGACAGTTCTACAACATACTGTCACTTTTTATTGTTTGTGTGCAGAGCTTTTTTATAAACAGTCTATGGAGCAAAGTGAAGTTAGACAACTTTGAGTTCATCCCATCTGGTTTATCTGCGATGAAGTTTTCTTTATTATTGTTCATATATTATATCATATATATATATAGATATATATATATATATTACAGTAGTTACCAACCACAGTTGTAGGTTAATCAGAGATATAGAAGAAGATGTGCTCTTGGTCCACAGACTGCCTGTTAGCACGCTGCCCCCCCCCCCCCCCCCCGACTGCAAGGTGCTCTCAGCCAAATTTTATTAATATTGAATCATGTGTCCAAATCACATCAAATTTGAGACTGCACTTTCCCAGTCCAGTTAAAAATATACATGCCAAATGCCAAGCTGATGAAATTAACGGTTTGCTAGATACAGTATATGTTCCATATACAAACAGACAATTTAGAACTGAGTCTGTAACTTCTTTAAAAAAAATCTGCAGCTGGAATCTGAACCGAAACCAGGAACAGAGACATATCACACACCACTTCACTGGTTGCCATTAACACTGAAGATAGATGTTGAAACTGGTTTTTGAGGACAGAAATGTCCTGCAAGCATCTTATCTTTCAGATTGTCTAATGGATAATGTTCCTATCCTCTTGCTCGGGTCGCTTTGTCCTGGCTTGTTGAACACGCGCTTCACAAACTGCAAAACATAGGCTGAAGTAGCTTTTCTGTAATTATGCACCAAAGATTTGGAGCCAACTCCCACGACCAATTAGAAATGCAAGTGCTCAAACCTTATGTTTTATGATTTTGTTCTTACTCTAATTCAACCATGCATTTTTATTGTAAGCATAACCTTTAACCCTTTTTTCATACATTATTATTTTCACATATTTTCTTGTCATAGTGTCATCCTGTTTGTGAGTTTCTGCATTTCTGTTTTATGTAAAGCACTTAGAGCTGCATTTATGCTCTGAAAAGTGTTAATAAATAAAGGTTAGTATATATTTATATATCATTCTGAAGGAGTGTGTCAGCGTCCTCATGAATTTGCAGCAGCCAAATCCTGAATTAAAGGCTATGTTGCCAACTTATGCAGCAGTGTTTTGAGTAACAGGTCCCGGAACACGCCGAGCAAGTTAATGAGATGTCACAGTTTGTCTCTGCTGGTATTTTCTTCAAATGTCAGGACGGCCGGTGCTCACTGCACTCGTCATGTGATGTTACAACCAAACAAGAACAAAGGAAACTGCATGAAAACACGGATCAAGTCTCACCTCCTACATCTGCAGCCTCGGGGGTGCACGGCCGGGCCCGGACACACGTCGGGAAGTTCACTCCTGGAATTTGCTCGAGACCACAACTGTGCCATTGAACGTGCACGGCCATAAATATGCTGCCGGCTTGTAATTCGGCTTTGATCTTGTTAACAATCACCAAAAAAGTGACGTGTTATCTTACACACATCCGACCGCGTTCACCATGTAACTGTGAAGAGAGGTGATCTCTCCTGGGGAGCGTGGAGAGAAAGAGTGGATCTTATTTTTTCTTTCTATTTCCTGCATGAGTGGATCTGAGTGCAGGCTTTGGTCTGCTTTTGTCTCCTCTCTCCGCTGTTTCTCTCATCTGTTCGCTGCCTTACGCTTGACATTTCTTCTCCATATAGGTCAGTCTCCATAGGAGGCAACAAAAGAAAAAAAGGAAAACAGGAAAGACACCCGGGTAACGATGAGAAACAACTATTTAGGCAACCTGTGATGTTAGTGGCCGCCATTGGAAAAGGTGCTAATTGCCTCTACTCAGAAGACAATCTATGCTTTTTTTTTTATTTCCTCTCCTTCACAAGCGCCTGTGTTAGTTAATTAGGAAATAGATCATGTTTTTGTCGGTTGAAGAAGAAAAGAAATGAAAAACAGAAACACGCAGGGGCTCCCTGATTACACAGAGGTATCTTTCAATAGAAAAGGAACTGAAACACAGACCAGATCAATTGTGATAAGCACCGCGTTCTGTGAGAACTGGCGAAGTTTGGGAACTAATGGAAGGAGGCTTCATGAATTTTAAGCGTGTGGGAAAAAAAAATTGTGACACACCGGGAGGAAGAGTGTGGCGATCAGTTCTGTATCCTCCCGATCATCACCTGTGAAGTCAAACAGCGGCGCCCGGAGATGGAGTCATTTGTAAGATAAATAAAGCGAGATGCATCAATCTGCTCTCCTGAACCAGACAGAGGAAGAGTCGCCGGTCGTCTCTCTCGGTCATCTGTCGCAGGGCCGGAGCTCAGCCTGGAAACTATCAGGATGATGATGTGTCTCTGGAGTCGAAGACGCCTGGGGAAAGAGGCGGCTCTTAATCATCGGAGACCCACTTCCCTGGCATCTCTCTCATTGTTACGGGACGCACTAGCTTACGCACACATACCGCATATTTGCATACTTGTAAATCCTCACAATATGCAATTCTGTGCTCTCATTTAGTTTGGGACTCGGAAGGAGGTGGAATCTCTAAACTGAGAGTGTTAGTTATTTGCTCTCAGGACTCGGCGCTGGCTGTTATTAGGCCTTATAATGGGCCTGTGAACAAGGCAAAAGGCCTATATGCCTAATTAGAGACATGGACTCGAACATGGCTCATCTCTTCAAATAGACTCTGGCATGCTCGAGCAGAGAATGACAGAGGGAATCCATCTCCAGTCGTCGTCCCCCCCCCTCCATTAGGTCTGTGTGAGAGCAGCAGCCAGCCACTGTGGGTTATTTGAGCCGGGCGGCAGACAGCAGCCAGGAGGATGATCATTTGTTGCCAGTCAGTCAAGAGTCCGCGGACCACACGGCTGTTGGAGGTGAGGTGGTATGACCTTAGGCAAATCTGACAGACGCCGACTGTGAGAGAAACAAGACTTGATATGTGATCAATAAGGAGAATATCCATGTGCAACTGAAATTACAAATCTGCCAGGGCTGTATATTTTATGCTGCAATGTATGAATCCCTGGCTGAGTCATCGCCCCGTCTCCGTGCAAGCCCGGGGCCGTTATTAGCATTTGAGGTGATGCTAATTAATCGGCAACCAGCTAAAGTACCAGAGAAGAAAAATGGGAAAATGAGGCTCCCGCTGTCCTCAAATGTGACCCGGAGTGAAACAGCAAATCTGGCCTTTTTCACAGCAGACACCACGGCTCGCTGTAATAGCAAGACAATGACTGGTGATGCCAATAAGTCTAAATGAGAATCAATGCCAGGGGCCTGCAACTGAAGCAGCTATTGTTACTGATTGCCCCTGTTCAGACATGACAAAATGTCTCCTGTGAAAAAAACATATTATTATTGTTATATTAAATACAGTAAATCAAATACATCTACAGTCCTATTGGCATTCATTCACATATTCACAATTAGAATCTACACCCACTTCATCCATCCATGCACAAAGCAAAATAACTAATAACAGGAAATGAGAAACCACTATCGTAAATACAATGATTGTGAAATGAGGAAACATCAGAGGCTGGCGAGGAAAAAAGATACAATTATTAAGATATTAATTTGGTTTTAGTTAGATTGTTATATTTACAGAGACAGAGTAAATGAGTGCAAATTGTATTTAATAAGGCTGCCAGCTCCTATTAACTGTGGGCATAGTTATATCCTTTAAAGCCACTCGTATATATAACTACAAAGTCTTGTATATGTCCAGTTTTCTTTTTTAAATTTGTTTCCTATAAAAGATAAAATCTTTCTCATTGCCAGTATTTTAAAACACATAAGGAGCCAACAGGCGACAGCAAGAGTCAGTTCTTATTCATGATCTGGTTTTCACTCCTGTGGCCCATTGGGGGCAGTAACTCACCAGAAACAGACTGTTATTCAGTTAGTGAGAGGCAAGGATAAGTATAGGGCAACCAATCTCTGTCTCTCTCGGTCTACACACACACACAAACACCCACAGACACACACACACTCACACACACTAACATGAAAATTACGAAGTATGAGTGTGAAAGAAATCAGCATTCATTGTCAGTTGAGGGACTCAATTAATAACGCCTGAGCTGAAGCTCCTCTCAAATGCTAACCTGTTAGGTAAACAATCAATGGGAGAATGCCGGAAAGGAAAAAAGCAACACTCTCATTTTGCCTTGTTTGGTAAAAACAACGGGATCCAATAAAGGTCCCAGGCACGAGGCGGAACTCAATTAATATTCCTGGGCTGAGAATTGGGCTTGATTTTCGGCCGGTCGCGAGGGCCCGCTGGCGGCTCCCTCTCTCTCGCTCCCCTCACACAAGTCGGATAATTACCTATTTAGATTGCGCCCAGACAGCCTTTCTACTGCGGGTGAAGAAGAGCCTCGGTGGGTGAGTGATAGCGGAGGAGAGGGGAGAAGCAGTCAGAGGCAATAAGAGACTCAGGAGAAATAAATGCACCATTGTTCAACATGAGTACCAAGTGAATGACTGTCTTCTCACAGGTTTTTTTTTAATGCAGGTGGCTACGTAGGAGGGAAATTCGATTTTAAGCACGCTGGCGCTTTAGAGGACATTTGTTTTGCCACTAAAAGACGACTAACAGATGTAGTTTGATGAGTGGGGGAGTGGGCCGGACCAATTGGATATTGACGTCCTTTGGCCAATTCATCTAAATCAGTGGTAAAAGAGGGGACATTTGTTTTCAGTGGAGAGGGCTATTTATCAACAATGATTGATATGTAGCAACACTGGACTGCCTCCGGCTGCTCGCATCCCTTCAGTGCCAATCACTGCACTTTGCCAGAGAAACGCACACTGCCTTCAGCTCTGGAGCCTGGAGAGTTTCAAATTTGTGTTAAAATGTATTTTTCACACACAGAGGTCTAAAGCCTCTGCATTTACACCCGTATTAGCCCAGTGCTGTGGCATTTTGAACAACAAATTTGCAATATGTCGTGCTAATCCACAACAAACAACGACTGTTTTAAAGTACAGCACATAAGGCTTGTCACTGTTTTTATTCCAGGGTCAGTGCATGAGGAGGATGCTGTTAGCACACACAGATATAAACAAATGGCTTCGTAATTATAATCAGACTCTCAGTCATAAGCCCGGCCACTTTCAGAAAAATAAAACGGTCTCCTGGAATCACAAACAATTGCTCTGTGTGTGTGTGTGTGGGCTATGTTGGCTGCCGCCCGGCATTAGGTATGTGGAAGGGAGAAGAAAAGGCCTTTGTCTCTTCCTTTGAGATTCAGTCGGTGTGTGTTTGTTCTGTTCTCCTGTGGTTTCCCTCAGGTAAGTCTACAGTACGCTGCTAATCTGCAAAAAAACAACATTTGTACAAGATTTTTAACACAAATGTGGCAGCCAATAATTTGTATCTGTGTGGATAGAGGAGAAATAATGTCCTGAGCTCAGAGTGAAGCCGCACTCATCTTGTGCGAGTTGTGATCGGAGCTTTACTCTTATGTGTTTTGGTTGTTGGTTCCGGTTGTGTGTTCATGACAGTGCACGTGCATCTTATCGCATGCGAGTCCCTCCCTGGGAAACAGATGTGCCCCAGCCCACCGTTGTTCATAGAGTGAGATGGAGCTGGAGCCTTCTCGTTTACGGCTTGCGGGTCAATTTAATCTGAACTCAGAAGAACAATGAAATTATCATGACAGCAGGAACATCACAGAGTAGACTAACGTGACCTGTACGCTTGTCAGGTCACAGTCATTGTGAACACGCATGCAGCTTCTACATCTCATCACTGACAAGCATCATGGGATAAATTGGGAATTTGTGAGCATCATTAAAATGTCAAACTAAATGAGCTTTATAAAGACAAATGCTTCTGGATAGAAGTTCCTGCGCAACAAACAGATTCAACAATACCACATTCCAACAGAAACAGTGATACACAAGCATCACAACTAAAACTGAATTCAGAGGAAAAAAATTATAAATATATATAATATGTAAAATTGTGAGTGTGTCCATTTCAAATAATCACAACAAAACAGATTATTGATATGACCCTAGAAACTGAAAAAGGAAAGTGCAGTTTAAAAAAACTTTTTGTTTTTACCTGTTTATGTAATGTAAGTATATAAAAACGTCAAATGCCAAAACAGAAATGCTGAGAAATACTGTTGTTTTTGAACAACAATAGACAATATTCTGCAAACACGGTCAGATGCTGACTTAACTTGGACCAAATACGAGTGTGGTTGCCACATTGATCAGAGCTTAGCATAAGAAGGGATTACATGTCTAGAGGACTCCTGCATTGATTTCAGCCTTTACTGTCTGTGTTGGGAAAGACCGAAAACGTTCAGCTCGTCAGTAAAATAGAATCGAACAAGCTTGCAACATTAAACTGAAACGTTGTTGCATCAATTTAATAAAAATGTTCAGAACAGACTATGAGGTGCAGAGTGCAAAACAATGAGACAATAACCACATATTCTATTTGCAGACCAATCACAAACAAAACAAGAAATACTCATTATTTCAAAAATAATTTGACCTTGCTGCTGTTTTAGCGATTGCCATTTTAGATTCAGGGTGGATAATATGATGAAACATGACAAACATGCAGGACTATTAACTCAATTTAAATTCATACTTTGTTTACATACCAGGAAACAGTCTGTCACGCGGCGCCACTGAATTCTCGATCTGTGGAACCACATTATAAATTTAGTATCGCTGGAAAAAGAAACAATGCATAAATAACAAAAAGGAAAGCGGGGAAAAAAAAGAAGAAAAATACACATGCAAACATGGAGTAATGTAGTGTAATGTCATATTAAACAGCACCTCTGATATAACAAAAAGCATAATACAAAATCAACAAATGTTGACAAATGTGCACTGGGTACAACCCTGTGATCTCTTGCCTGTGGCGCTCCTTATTAAGCACATTTTATTTTACATTATAGACACAGAGCTGGAACAATAAAAGTTACATTTGGAAAAGACTTCAGATCATCTGGGCCTCCGAGCCGGAGAGTTTGCTGTGCCAAGGAGACCATTGCTGTTGTTTTCCATAGTGGGGAAGTGATTCAAATTTTAATCATTCATCGTGTTTGTCTGAAGCTCGTTCAGAAGCTGCCTATACAGCCTTCAGGTTGCAGAGGCATCGAAGCCTCAAAGAAAGCGCATCCCACTGGGTCTTCCTGACTGTCCCCCTCCGCCAAGAGGATGCATAATAGGTAAACAAAGCTAACGGTTTGCCAGGGGAGTCTTATCATGACACTAATATGAATAAATCTCTGGGCAGCAGCCATTTAAGGTATGAGCAGCCAAGCCAATTACCCAGAGCAGTCACAATAGTATTTGAGCAAAGTACAACAGCAGCCTTTTACAAATCTGTTTACTCACGCGAATCATTTCCATCCTCAATAGACAGAGCCTGCGACTTTGAAGCTCACACTATGAGTGGAACAAACACGCCATCGAATTCATAAGCACACAATACACAGTCGATATTGTCCGTTGACAATTGCAATAAAGTTTATTCCGACAAGAAAGGCAGCGTTGCTTTGTGAAGTTTCACAGAGAACAGGAGCTACAGGCGAGCCGGCCGGTTTGTTCTGTTTTACATCACAGACGTCTCAACGGCCCAGTTTTAACCACAACATGTAGAGCGTCGCTCCGGTGAAATGAGCTCAGAATAAGTTAAATGAGCTCACCGCGGTTTATAAGAGATCTTTTGTCAGTAGCCATGTGGGAAATTGGACCATAAAACTGCTGAAACTGCAAAACGGCCAAACTAAATTTATGACGTGCCAGAAACCCATCTGATCGTTCAACAGCCGTGTTATTCATTGTTCAGGCAATTACTTAGACGCCTTGACCCCCTCAGCCTGCACGCGCAATAATCTCAGATCCGGCAGAAATTCAGCCTCATTCTGAAACTAGCTGAAGATAAACAGGCTTCATTTGCACAAATACCATTTAATTGCAATACACAACATAATGTAGTTGTTAGAAATATATACAAACAGAGGCAAAGGCTCTTCTGCTTGAGTTGAGATGAATTGTTTCAACTTGAGTAAAGACTTCTCCGCTAATAAACAACAAACAGGGTCAAGAGCCGAGCAGGTAGTTATAGCTCAACACTGATTTGTAAGTTAACAACAATTGTCTGCTGCCACGTGATCAATATCGCTGCAGGAGTTTTTGATCTATATAAATAAAAAATCAAAATGATCAGCATGAGATTAATTTACACTAAACAGCTTCGGAGCAATATGAACAATTTCAGTTGTTGTTGTAAGTTCATTTTCAAACTGCAGCCACAAGAAAAACACAGAAGATTTCTCAGTGAGGTTTTTAAACGCGGAAAGTAAAAGTATTTCTTTGAGCCTATTTAGCTTTTGACCAGATATAAGATAAGATAAAACTTTATTGATCCCACAACGACGACATTAAGTTGTTACTGCAGCAGGCAAGTGAGAATGAAGAAGGCAAGAGAATAATAAAAAAAATCTATCAAAGATATTATCACCTCGTTAAGTTTATTAAGACAAAAATGAGAGGAAATAATTGCATTTTATTCAGTGGACACATAAAACATTCCTGTCATGTTTTTTGGCTATCAGTTAATAAATACTATAGACCTTTTAGCTTTGTTTTGGTCTCCACCAGCTTCTGAGAAATATGGTGGGAATGCAAAAGCTGTAATGCAATGCTATTTTGTTATCAGCACCGTTTCTTAATCCAACCCAACAATTAAGGTTTTGGGAAAAATTCAAAAAGGGAAACATCAAGGACTCATTGACACTTGAAAGCACCTTCGTGGAAAACGTGAACAACGTTTTCTTTCCAGTGTGTGTCTCCAATAAAACAGAGTTGAGTCATAATTGACCTTTGTTTCTTTTATTATTGCTATATTTTTTTCATTATAAAAGAAAATGCTCACAAAGAAAATGCTCCCAACACTCATCCCTTTATAAAAGGAAAATAAACTATGAGTGTTTCATTCTCTGTGCATTGTATTCAAACATTAAACCGACAAAAAGGAAGGAATTACCTGCTCAGGATCCACACACACACACACACACACACACACACACACACACACACACACACACACACACACACACACACACACACACACACAGCCCCCAGTACCATCACTACTTTTCTCTTATTTTATGAAATGGATGCTAAATTTGTAGTATAATATATAGTATTAAGTATAAATCAGTTATGGTACCCCTCAGCCAACTTTCAGCCAAATCAAGGGTCAATCAAATGTGAAAAAAATCATTTAAAATCTTTGCTCGGTTTTAATTTGCTATTTAAAGTAAGTGATGTTGTGTGACGTTGTTTTTGAACTTTTGTCATTAGAGAAACATATTATTTTGTAACTTATCCGACTTAAACTTATGTAACATTGACCGTGTGTGTTTTGTGTTTTGTGCTGATCCACAGCCAATTTCAGTTTGATAGCATAATAATCTCTGATTCTCTCTGTGGATATTATCGTTCACATAAAGCTGAATACGAGCCCACAAAATAATAAACGACACAACAACCACATACGCCTGGAAATAAATATTAAAACCTGGTTTTGGAAACCCATCAGTTTTCTCTTAAAAGGTGAATCGTGTGGTGACAGACCTTTTGACGGACCATATAATTAAAGAAAAGAAGGTGACAGCATCTAGAACCTTCTCTGTGTTTCAGAAGCAACAATTATTGTTATGTCAGAACCCCGACTGTGTTCTGCTGTTGTTCTCTGTTCCTGATTGGCACAAGTCTTTGAAGTGTTTAAGAAAATGATATTTTGCCTGCATGCATGACATTAGAAATGTGGTGGGTGGATGCATGAAAAGGAAATTATGTTCTTTGTAAGTGATGCTAAGTTAAATAATAATAATAAAAAGTTCCAAAGTGCAAAACTGGAAAATAATTGTAAGTCAAAACAACGGATGATTATTTTAATATTTCTGGACTTAACAGAAAGTCAAAATAACACGAGGGAGATATGAATCGATTGTAAGATTAAAGGGTAAGGTTGTTATTTTGAAATGTAGTTTTTCTTCTTCATCAAAACCTTACTTTTCTTTTCCTGTGATTGAGATACATTAATTTGAACTAAAAAAGAAAAGAAAACTGTAGTCAAACAAATTACTTTAGAAGAGCACATACTGTTTGGAATAAATATCTTAAATCTGGCTTTGGAAATCTATCTGGTAGATTGAACCAAATAAAAAACAAGAAAAGAAGAAGAACCAATTGAAGAGTAAACTGGTTTCACTCACCTCTGCAGTGGTGACTGATCAGAAGCAATTGAGGGCATGACGTGATAACACTGTCACACTTATTTTAGTCCATGTGAAAACATATACATGATGTGAAGTGTATAATTTCTAGTGCATCAGATTTGTGTTTAACTTACCTGATGCTACAAGCACTGAGGCAACAACGATACCTTCATCAATAATGTGTTGTACAGTCACCACACAACAATCAGAAGAATCATAAGCAATAGAGCGTAGCAATCACACTGAGTTATTCGGAGGCAGAATGTCTCTGCAGCCAGACGGAGGCGGCTTGAACTGCTTGGACGGCGGGTGGTCGGGATCAGTCGGGATTGACTCGGCCTTCTTCAAAGTCCTGACCTTGCACAGATGAGTTAAGCCATCAAAGGTCGTGCCAACACATTTCACTGCACACTTTGCAGATTCGCTGCAATGTGTTCCTGTTTCGGAGGTTAACCTGCAATGGCTGGCAAAAGAGAATGTGAGGACAGATGCAATACAAGTACAATAAAACATATTTATGAATCTACTGTTCACAAAACGCTTCAGATAAAAGTACACGTTGGTCTTTTTTACACATACATCCACCTGAAGTGCCAAGATCAGCATGTCATCAATTACTGTGCCAACATGTTTATATCACTGCTGCACAAACACGATCGCCGGATCATTAATCACAACAGGGGAGACGACCATAGACGTTTATTATATCTTATTAATATATATATATATACATATATATATACGAGTAAGTCAAGTTTATCTGTTGAGCACTTTTCACAGACAAGAGTCACAAAAAGCTTTACAGGGAAAATTATAGAGTCCAGTAAAGTAGATATATAGAGACAGATCTGGTACATGAGCCTTTTTTCATAGGAAGTTTTAACTGGATATTGATCGATTCCACAGAATCAGAAAACCTTAAAGCCGTAGGATGGGACTTCCCACAGCTTTGATGGCCTTGTCTCAAAAACACCTGTCACCACAAGCTTTTAGACGAGTGCCTGGGAAAATAGATTTTCAGATCTGAGAGAGCGAGCGGATGAATGAGGGTGGAGTAGATGGGTTATATATTTATATATATATATATATATATAAAGGGGTTTGATGGTAGAGTGTAAAAGGGAGAATTTTGAACTGAATTCTGTGAGTGACAGGGAATTCTGTGAGTGACAGTGAGCCATTGAAGAAAACTCAGTATTTGTGTGTTATACTTATTGACCTTGTGAAAAGTCTAGTGGCAGCTTTGAAGATTGCTTTTGAACTGAAATTAATCTACCTGGATTTATCCCCTGATCTGGATCCACAGCCACATTTATTCGGGTTCCTCCATTACCCGAACCACATCCTTCCATCATGTTTGTTGATAATCAGTCCAGTAGTTTTTCTGTAATCTTGCTTTCAAACAAACAAAACAACCAACAAACAGACGAGGTGAGTGGAAACATAACGTCCTTGGCAGAGGTAATGATTTCATTGGATAACATTTGGAATGCTGACATTTTAAAAAGACATTGTTCATGAACTTCAGTGACCTGTCACATTTTTGTGTACCTACTGATTTCCCATGTGCAGGCAAAGTTATGTTACGAATTTTATCGATCAACAAAATCGGTGGGGAAATTTCTCAGCAAGGTATTTCCAAATCTTATGAATTCTATTAAGCTCCTTACTGTCCTTTGTACCGTTTCAAACCATTAAGCAACATACAAATATAAACCATCTGGGAATATTTTATTAAAAGCTTGTACTTAGTAACACAGCTGTGTCACACAATTTGCTGCGGATCATTCAAACCAAGTGAAACTAACAAGCAACATCTGGCCGATTCCACATCTGCTCACATTTTAATGGGCTAATAGTTCCATTTCAGTTCACATTAGATTAGCTTATCATGCTATGCCTGAAAGTCAGTGGGACACCGGTGCTCAGACGAAGTGTCATTTCAGGTAATGGCACATGTACAACACCTACGGTTCTCCTCTGGTGTCCTTGCTGTGGCATCTGTTGACTTATGGATCGGTGTACCATGACTTCATACAGCAATATAATAGAGAAGATAGGAGCACACAACTGAATGATGATACATTTCACTCAGATGCCAAAACGCAGAAGATTATTTCCAATCTTTGTCGTTATATTATCAATTTATAGAAGAATGTTGCGCTGAAGTCCAACACGGACACAGACTTGCTGAGAAAAGTGAATTTCACTTCCGACACAAACATCTAAACGTCTCCAGGTACATTATAATGACAGAGTAGATTAATTCAAACACCTTGCCTCACGGATCTTTTGCAGTTTCTGCTTAAATTAGGCTCCATGCATGACTTTGAAGTCCCGATGCTATCGCTCTATTCTTTTGCATACTGTGCCGTGCACCTTGCATGAACTCTGCAAGTGATTATCAAACTTTATTTACTTGCTGTTAACCTGGGGAAGTTTATTTTAATACAGATACAAAAAAACAAAAGCAAAAGCTGTTTTGGAGAATATTCAAGGCTTCAGAAACAACTCAGTGGGAAGTGTCCCCTATGGCCCAGCATCATCAGTTCTATTCTGGCTGGAGGATGTTTGTTGCATGTCATCCACAATCTCTCCAATGTTCCCTGTCTGTGTGTAATATTGATTCAACAGTAAATATGCCCAAACCCATTTAAAAAAAACAACAACAAAGCTGTGTGAAAAAAACAATTGTTTGCAATTTCCCATGATTGCTATGACCCCAAAATTCAAACGATCCCGAGTTTGACTGGCACCACACGGAGAACAGTATCTCAAGAACAACAGTATGAGCCTGTTCTCTAACAACCACACAAACAATGATGTGTTTTTGTGTGCAGATCATTTTTCTCCCCAAGGGGAATTCTGGTAATTTTCAGCCTGAGCCGTATGTTCATAAATGTGGGTGTGTAAATGAGTGGTACCCACCAGTGGCGGATGGTGATGAAACTTTAGCCAGACTCGACAAAAAAAACACAACACACAATATGCCAATCATGTAGCCTTCATCGAGCTGTTGCTGTTGAGCAATGCTAAGCCTGCCGCTAAGAAGTAGCCTCATTGTGTCTAAGTGACTCTGGCGACTTTTATGCCTTTTGTATTTTCAGGGAGATGTTTTAGGTCTTGCACCCCCGTTGTGTCCGCAGTACCTCTGTGCCGACACTGTGGAATACAGCAAACAGCTGAAGCAGTGAAAGACATTACTTACCCTACATCCAGTTAGACAGCTCTGTTTCTCATAACAAGTGGAAGAAGCCTCGGGTGTAAGTTCGTCCTCATCACTTGCCGGCCGCTGAATCTGTAAATCAGGTCGGTCCGGACCGAGCTCCCTGGTGAACTCCGTGTGAAAGAGTGTTACTGTAAAGAAATTATAAGTTTTTCCACAGTTTCACTTGAAGTCGCCATATCTTTGCAGGTCAGCTTGGAGCAGAAGTAACTCAGTGACTATGTACCTGAGACGAACTCTAGGTTCAACCAATCACATTACATTTAAACATTTTTTTTAAATCAATACCAATTAGCTGTAAATAAAAGTGGCAGTGTTCAATGTACTGTGGAAAATCTGCAATAACCAATAAAAAGCCGCCTCAGGTCCCTTGGTTGCCACTACTTTCAGGACTACAAGTACATGTATTTAGACAGAAATTGAGCAAGTACAAATTGAAAACAACTTATATTGAATGCTCACTGGTGCTTACAGTCCAGATGCATTGTACAAGTAGATCTTGTATCTAATGAAATTATCTTATTACATTATACTTAACAGGTTTAAGTAGGTCCTAGTGTCTCGAATACCAAGACGCCACTGGTGCCTACTAATATTTTTGGAATCTGTCCTGTAGACTGCCTCTGCTGGCAGCCATGACATGGCAGCAGTGACCACAATGTAATCGTATGGGGCAACTGCGACACTCCAAGAAATGTCCACTATGTTAAAAGACAGAACTTGTTATTCTGGGTCTTTTCTTTATGCATCTCACTCTACAAGAAGTCTCACTGAGATTATTTAGAGTGAGTCCGGATGCAGGAAGACAATGGTAGAAATGAGAGTGAAAGAGAGCGAGAGGAGTTTATATTTTACTGAGAGAAACTTTTACGACTGAACCCTTTTATGATAAGGACAATGTCAGTGAAGCATTTGACTTTGATGGTCGTCCCCACTTGTTTGTGCAGCAGTACACGGACCAGGAGCTCCTGCAAACTCAAGAACAAATGACAACAGAGAGAGAGAAGCAACAAGCAGAGGAGAGCCAATGAGCCTTGGTTATGACTGGACTATTCACGGTTATGACTGGACTATTCAATATTATAAGAACAAGAATCACAATTTGAGCCTTTTATTGTTGAGAAAAAGCACTTCTAGTGGTCGGATGTGGACCGTCGCAGCTGCCACATAAGATTATATTATTTATAAACATGGGCCCAGGTGGAAAAGTATCTGAATGACCTTTTAATGAAAAAAACAAAAAACAATTATAAGAACGAATCATCAATCAGCGATCATGTACATTCAATATTCTATTCTGTGATACGAAAAAATTAATAATTTAGTTTTAGTTTTAATTATATTCAAAGATCTTTAATGTCAGAATAACCACACATTGTGAGGATATTTTTTATTGTCCTGCTGGGGGAAGCATTATTGTTTTGGAGCTGAATATTGAATTGAAGCAGGTTAATTCACATGCAGCAGACACTGGTATTTGATAGATGTAGCAGCTCAAAGTGACAGGTGGTGTGGGTATCGACAAGCCGGCCAGAAAAAGAAAAGACACAGAATTACTGCTCCAGCTGCGTGGTTTTCTCATCTGTTCTTCTCAAATGATGCTGCAGATGCTGTAAGATAGAAACTGAATTACTAATGAACACAGATAATAGATTTGAGGATCCAATACTTCCGGGAATAACCTTGGATCGTCCTTCTCGTGTATTGAATTCAAAAAGTGTGAAAGCTGTGACAGACAGAGCTGAAATTGTAATTATCAAGACCAATATTTGTTCATGGAATTTATATTTTTTGGAATTGCTCTGTGTAAAGATGCTGGAAACCAAATTGCCCCTAAGAAAGTTTGTATTAATGCAACTTGTTCTGTGAAGTGCTTTGAGTGGTTAGCATCTATATACGTATATGGTATTGTGTATGTGTGTGTGTGTTTATGTGTGTGTGTGTGTGTGTGGGTGTTTCAGTAACAGATTCCCTCCTGTACATACAGTAAAAAAGAAAAGTGACTGACTGCCAACGCTTCACCAGGACAACCTGTTCCTTTACAACTGTTCTCTCCTGTGAATCTGTTCACACCAGACATCTCACCTCATCAATACGCCAGTCGTGTAACATCCTTGAACACGGCTGATGAATATTAATACTTTGCAGAGAGTCTTCATTGTGTAAACACATACTTTCCTCATCCGGAGCTATCCATGGTCCTGAAACAACTCTATTAGCTGACTTTCAGTGGGTAAATTGGTGGGGCACAGAGTTTAAAGATTATAGCACAGCACAATATTACCACTTTAAAAAGGTCTGACGTGAATGGAACTATACACTTTTAAAATAGTTCCTGCTAGAGAAACTTTTCTATTAGTAAATTGTCAGATTTGGGAGGTGTTAAGAACAAGAACCGCTCCTAAGAGAAGGGAAACTTTTTGTGGCCCTTTTACTTATTTGAACAGCTCCGGAGTTTCAGTTTACAATTTCTGAAGAATTCTCAATCGATTTCCCTCAAAGCAGCATGGGGTGGAAACGGTATTGATGCTGCCTCCGCTCGCTGCAGCACAGAATCGAGATGAGTCAGGCGGCGCGGCGGATATGTGCTGATTGAGAGCAGAGACAGCTCATGATGGCTTATCAAAAAGGTGAGGTTTTCTACCATGCAGCCACTCTGGGGAATGAGCTTGTTCCGCTGGGATCTCTCCCCCTGGAGAATGGGGGTGTACTGTGATTCAGCATTTCGTAATCTCACAGGGGTGAGATGAGACTGAGCCTCCCACTCACTCGGATCTCAACTCACCTCTAAATGAAGCGATGGTGAAAGATGGTCTGGCCGATATCATCATCATCTCAGAACATAACGAACAGAGCAGCCGTTATGAATATTTGTTTATGTTTTTTTTATGAATTATATAGACAAGGGAAAAAAATGTAATTCCAATTTTTTCAGATATAATTAACATTCAATAAATCAATTGGATTTGGAATCTCTGTTTGAAATAAAGAACATCAGCATCAGCCACTAATTGGAAAAATGTCCAACACTACACAAGAAGCTCTCTTAAACCTACTTGTGACTGATTTTCTTTTTGCCATTTGGGGGAAACGCAACAAGTCTGAAACACAAGCGTAAATAATTCACTCTGCTTTTAACTGTGCTTTGTTCTCCACCACCTCTTCGGGGACATGTTCTACCTCTTTAGGTGCCGAATGGTCGTCACTCAAGCATGAACCATCCTGGGATCCTCCTCTTCCACTGTAGGTGCCTCATTCCAGATGTTCTGGATCTGGATCTTTCTACTTCAAGAGTCCTAGCTTGTCTCAGTCTCCTGTGTCTTTATTTTCTTCCCCTTGGCGTCCAAATGATGTTCTTTGTCTTGTTTCTTGAATGTTCTTTGTTTCCTGTCGTCTTTCCAAGTCCTCACAGTGAGAATATTGTGGCTCGGGTCTTATCTGTTGGAAGTTGCTCCTCTTACATCCTATTCCTCATTAATATTTACAATCTCAAATGTTGTCATCCTTATTGTTTATTCTCTTAGTTTTTCTATTGTCTACTTACAACATCTCTAGTGTGTTTGATTTTCCTAAGGTTGAAATCCTTTCTGACATCCAGTACAATAAAAAAAATTCTTCAACAGATTTTTGGGAGTCTGTGTTTTATCCCCGTGTTCATGGGCATCTTCTCTTGCTTCCTCCCACAGAGACATGGCAGTCTGGGCTTCATAGTGATTGAAGACTCTAAATTACAGTAGGTGTGAACATGAGAGTGAATGGTTGTTTGTCTGTTTGGCCATGTGATGGACTGGTGAGCTGTCCAGGGTGTGTCCCACCTCTCGCTCATGTCAGCTGGGATAAGCTCCAGCTCCTCCCGTGACTCTCACAGGATAAGCAGTATATATACAGTAGGTGATGGATGGATGGAGTTTCTCCTTGTGTTATTCATGGGTCTAAGGAGAGAGGGTGTTGAAATGTAATACATGTTGCTAAGATTATAAAAATGGGGATATTGGACTATATAAAAGTAGTGTGGGTAATGCATGTAGTCCACTGTTTATGTGGCAGAATCCTATTAAGATTTATTTTTAAATTAAACTCTGTCTTTGATACAATTATTGATTTTATTCGATTCTATTTAATGCGTTTAAATTATTATAATAATCACCACATACTAATACATTATATTTGTATACTAATTTTCATTGTGGAGACTTGCAGGACACAGAGGCAACGAGGCATGCATGCACTTCAATTGAATGTTGTGTCAGTGATGTATTTCTTTTACAACTAATCTACAAACGAGGCAATATTTTTTTTTTGTGCATTTTTGACAGCGGATTTGTGTTAAATATTTAAAGCAGCGGTAGAACAAGAAGTAGCAGCAAGTTGAAGAGCTGCGGGTGACAGGCTGCACACCTCCAGCTCCTCAGTGAGCTTTCTTCACTGTGCTCGGCTGCTGCTGGGATGTGTGGCATGGAATCATGTTGCTGGAACAGTGGCAGTTATCGACTGTTTTTTCCCCATTAAAACAACATTAGTTTGTTTGGCTGCGCAGACCAGGTCCTCTTTTAACAAATTCTCTCTGCCCTGTAGTATGAACCGACATGTTTTGACCACATATCTTATTTGGAACAGAGTGGTTTTAGGAGTAAGAGATGTTTAGGTGTTTGTTTAAAATACCTTTTGACTCCATGCGACTGGATTTTTGAGCAGTGGTTGTAAGATGGTGAAAGGAAAGATATGGGTGATAAAACACAAGAAACAAACAAACGTTGAACTGAAAGACCGGGGATTTATACGTGAAAATGTCTGAATATAAAAACACAGATCATCCACAACCTTACATCCATTTACCGGATTTAACTAAGATGAAATGCAAGAAAAGCAGGTAGTGAATTTTGGTTTTGGTTTTCAGGTATGACGTTCTTATGACTGATGAAGCAATATTCCTCTCGAGCGAACATACCCAACACATCTCACTTGAGAGGTTGGTTTAATTATGTACTTGACCTCCACAACACACGTTGTGGGAGTAGAATGCAACTGCTGGTGAGAAAACCCTGGGTTCACCTATTCAGTGAGAGGCATTTGTCATCTGTCCTTGTGTCTTTAGAGCAGATGTTGCATACAAAGGCAGATGAACACTTTTTCTTAATGCTGCTCTCGTGGTGTTTCATTTTTGTTTTTGTTTGTTGGAAACATTTATCAACAGTTTTGATTAGTTTTTTGAGATTTGTCAATGATAGTGAAAAGATGAATGAATGCTGGCTACTAATGAGTCATTCTGGTCAAAATATAGAGAAATTTCAACAAAAAAAGCTGAAAAATACAGTTTTTTAGGAAAGAAAACTGTTTTTGAATACATAAATGCCATCTGGCCCTGTCGCAACGAGACATTTACAATTTGAGATTAGCATGAATCGGCCTTTTTTCCCTTAGTTCATGTGCAGCAACCACCAAGGACTGTGAGCAACTTGCCAACAAACTGCAACAATCATGAAGTTTTCTCTCAGGAGAAAACGTCATGACTGAGAGAGTCACTGGATGGAATGAAAGACTCTTATAAATACATCTGAAAACCAGACAAATTGAAAAATCTATTAGTTTTTGAGTAGTGAAGGTAGTACAAAAATATGATTAAATCTAGGGAAGGACAAAAGTTGTTTATACACCACAGTCAAAGAGATAGACATAGAATTCATAAATACATTCAGGATGTGTATTTTTACATGTATTCAAGACTATTAAGCAATTGAATAATTCTTTAAAAATCGATTATGTCAGGATATATTAAATTACAGATAGTAACGTTAATTTAATGGTTAACATTTTTACACTTAACTTAGAAAGAACACTACAAAAACAATATGCAACATGAAAGTAGCAACTACTTTCTGATGAAGAGGTTTCCAGTGAAATAGAGAATGGCCGTCATTTAATAGATACCATTATGTTCCAGTAGGCTCCAGTCCAGTCAGCAAATATCAAGGTTGACCCGTGTATTAGTTTCAGCTCTGCCTCTAGCACTGAAGCAGAATGTAAAACAAAAGACGGATTGTAACGCGACACAGAACATCCTGACACATCATTGATGCTACTAAATGGAACATCTGGCTCGGTCCCAGGACTCACACTTGCGGTCGGTGGATTTTGTCCAGGCTCCTACTTGTATTACGGATTTCCGGTAATTACCAGCGGTGCTCAAGTGGCCATTAAGACAGCGAGAGTGAAGTGTGGAGGTGTTTTCAGAACACACAGGGTTAATGAGGTCATCCCGTCCTCCCGTGAAGAAACGCTCCCCAAACGTCTGAGATGGTTTTTCTTCCCACGCAGGAAAGAGCAATTAAGAAGGAACAGCAATACAGATTTCCAGTCGCAGTCAAGAAAACAAACAAACAAACAAAGTCAGAAAAACCACGGGGCAGGTATCGATACAGTCAGCTCGGTTTGGATTAACGCACGGCTCACAGTTAATGATACTTGTAACAAAGCTGGAATGAAAACGGGGCCAAACAAAGTAGGTTCAGCCGGTTCATGAGGGACTGATGGTCTCCTGCTGAGCTGATACTCTCAGTCTCTCTCCTCTGTCTTGCTGCAAGTCAACAAACTCATTACTATCTTTACATAATCACCTGGGAACCCGAACCGAATCAAGGTCTAATCAAAATCATATTATATATACAAATTGATATTATCTTGTGTTTTGGATACAACTGTCTGCCCTACCTTGAAGAAAGCCCTCAGTGAACATATGTCTCCTAATGGGAGTGTCCGGCCTGATGTCCGAGTTCTGTCGACCCCCCCACGGATTGAAGTTATTATTCTGTTGGTGTTTGTTGAAACAGGGTAATGCGTTCTTTCAGTTTCTGAACCTATTGGAAATTTGAAAAACTGCGTTGATCATTTTTCTTCGGCCTTCCGGGGGAGGTGCCGCTGTGAAGCAATCGTTAGGAGTTTTAAAATGCAAGACTCTACTTAATGTGGTCTGAATGCCAATGGATTTGGGGACAGGTTGATGGAGCTTCTCTGCAATGTCCATAACAGTGACACATTTACTGCATACTTATTTCTCCAGGTCTGCTGCTGCTACCCCTGGTGTTGTCCGAAAATCACGCTCTGCACGGCTAATCTCTAATGCCTTCACTTTCCTCTTGTGTTGTTTCTGACGCGTGAATACAAACACCGAACTCCTCTGAAATAATCGATTCTGTTCCTTTTTTTTTATTCCTTCCTACTTAGATTATCGTCTCACATACATGTCAATCAATAGTAGCAGTGAGAACTTCACAAGGAAAAGAAAATATAAGATACTCAAATCTATCAAACATTTTCAAAATCATATTTCTTTGAGAGAACAAGTCCGGTCATCATGCCGAATGATTCAATATCCTCTCAATAAATCCAACTCAAAATATTTCCCCCCCCAAACTCAGTCTCAAAGTGTTATGGACAGTTGACCTAAATATTCCCGATTTTGTAATGTTCAGCTCAGATATTTGATTAAATAAATGACCAGGTCAGAAATGTAATTACAAAATAAACCCTCTGACCTGAATATCATTCTCTGAATAACTATCAGTTAACCATGTAATTTTGGCTTCCATTTTCATTTCAGCTGAAGATAACCCTCGACCCTAATTCGTTCCTGCTCAGGATCCTGTAATTCTCAGAACTGGACAGGTATGACCACTGCTTCGGTCAGAAGAGCAGGGGACTGCAGGGATTTGATCAAAAATACCAAATGTTTTCTACTAAAGAAGGATTAATGAGAAGACTGTTCCACAATCCCCTTGGCTCTATGGAACCAAACACGAGGCCTTTCTTTCGTTGAGCTGAGAATAAGACTTTCCAGATTTTACCTAGAGACGCATCATGAAAACAAACTGAGCTAGTGATGACAGACATTGGGATAATGGGAGAATTGAAGAACCAGACTGAAGACTGATCATTGTGATCCTTGAGGAAAACCAGTTGATGAATCGCAAGCATTTAGTGAAGCTGAGCAGGGAGAATGCACTGACCAGTAACACACACACCACACTATAGATACTGTTTTGTAAAACAATACACACATACTGCGATCCCACACCAGGCAGGGTCCATTTTGCCATTCTGAAGGTATTAAAGACTTTAACATTTAAAAAAAAGCTCTAGGCAGAAGTAAACTTGTGCTGTGTCACAAATGAAGAACCAATATGCTGAGACTGAATTGCCTTGGTCTTTAAAGCCAGTAGCTTCTGCAAGTCGTACAGCTGATAGCCATTTAACTGTAAGTGTAACCAGCCATGCAGCGACCTCCAGATAATCTCCATGTTTTTTTTTATTCTACCATGCAGCATTCTTTTTGTCATTATGCGAATCTCTTGCAGTAATGTGTCTGACACGGAAACAATTACCATAAGATAAACACCTTGTGGTTTTTCACGTATCAGCAAACTAGAATCTGAGGAGTGTAAACAGACTCCGAGGCTCGGGGGCCGTTGAGTTTTCTGACTCCTGGTGATTTAATAGCAAATATGGAGGCAAGTTGTGAGTCGTGGATGAGAAAATAACAGTGGTGACCAGTAATTGATTTTCCTCGGTGTAGCTCTTTCCATTAAAAAAGAACAGTATATATATATGCAATGCCTATGTTGTGCTGGTAGTGTCTCTGATGCAACACAGCCCTTCAGAAATTGATGTGTTCATGTTGAGTGTTGCCCGGAGGTTACAAATTTGTTGGAATATGTGACTGGTCCCCTGGGATTCAGTTCACGTGCTCTTTATGGGAGCTTGTGTAAATGTGCTGTGGTGACAGCTGCCACTATGTGTTATCAATATGGAGACAGTACATAACAAACAAACATAAACGTTTTTATCTTTTTAGCTCAAACACAGTCGAATAAAAGGTTGTATTTAATAGTTACTACACCATATTTATTATTTTGTTTAAATTACAGACTTAAATTGATTGAATAATTGTCATTAGAGTTGTATTCAAACACTTTGGGGACCGTTGCTAGAATAGTATTCTTATTATTCATATCACAACAGCCTGTAAACCTTAAGTTTACATACATTACATATTCCTTAGATAATAAAGGATATATTCTCACCTAACCCATGACTTTCAATACAGTTGATAATGACAAAAATATAAATTACATATGTTTGCTATTTGTTAATTGCCAGCTGAACAAATGTTGATAACAGGACCATTCTTCCCCGGGACTAGAGGGTGAAATCATGAGGACACATTTAAGACATGTGCCATCAGGTGAAAATTTAAAAACAATATGGCAGCTATGAGACTTTAGGAAATTTAGGGATGTTTTCATATTATTACTCACTGGCTAGTGTGTCCTGCAGTCTGGCGGATACGAGAGCCAACTGTCCTTGTGCAGATAGCGGCTGTGTCTCTCTGGGAACAGCCTGAAAAACTGTGAAAAAAAATAAAGTCATTGAAACATTCTGTGGTCTGTTTTGGATTATGTGAGGTTGATTCACTATTGATGAAATTGCCCAGTTAAACCCTTATGGTTTCTCTCATAGATTCATATTCTTCTTACAGCAGCAGTATAGTGTACTTTCTATTAAAGCTGAGTACAGATGCAGGCAGGTGAAAAAGGGTCAAGTTCAGTTGCCTCCTCTGGTGCGTGGGTGTATCGAGCTTTGACATCGCTATAAGCACAAATCTCAAAAACAGCCTCATCACTCGGATGTGGGCCTCGTGTCAGGTCTTCCTCTCTACAAGCTGCTGTTCGTTGATGGAATTCTGCCGCGAGCGAGTGTGCGCTGCCAAACAGGCAAAGGCTGTACATCATTAGTGGTCGGCCGCTTGAAGAGACTGCATTCCGACCAGGACAGCGAATCCTGTGGCAGCTCCGTAGATAAGCAACTTCCTGCAGCGCCCCTCTGTTAAAAACAACAAAAAAAAGGTTAGTTGTTAACATTTCTTTCTCACACATCTCTCCTGTGCTCATGCGTCCTTTGAAAGAGTTACTGGACACTGCAGTGATATTCGTTCTCTCCGCAGCAGCTGTGAGGAGATTCTAATTCAGTAATTTCTCTGATGGAGGACACGTAGAGCACTTCAGTACAAATTGCATTTGGAGTGCATTTGATCAAATAATAGGGACACTGACTTTATTAGTTACATTAGAGCTATGTCAGAAATATGCACAGTATGATTAAGAGAAGTTATTATATTGAGTCTAATATACTGCAATGTTCAACTGGGCATGTGAATTGTATTGTTTTGTTGGAAGACACTGGTCCAGTGGAGAGAAAACCATGTTATTAAGATGACATTTATTCCATTATCTTCACTGCTAATCCTCTGAGGGCCGCAGGATGAGCTGGAGCCAATCCCAGTTGACATTGGGCGAGAGGCGGAGTACACCCTGGACACGTCACCAGCCAGTGATCGACATGGTGGCCAGTGGTTAAGACTGTGCCCTCACAGCCTGGCTGGAATCCAAGGTGGTCCGGCTTTCTCCCACTGTCCAAAGAAATGCAGATTGGGGAGACCCTAAATTATCCTAAGTGTCAATGTGAGAGTGAAGGATTGTGGATTTTCTGGCGGGACTCAAATTCCAAATTACTAATACTTCCTTCAGCCGACAGAAATGAACAAACACCGGTCGGTCGACTTGTGAATGAAATCAGTTTCATATTTATGTTCCTTTTACAGCTCATCATGTAAAATGGCCTTTCACTAACTGATGTACAGCTCTGATCCTGGCTCAGCTCGTGACATACAGTCCTTCCCTGCTGCTGCTGCTGCTGCTGCTGCTGAACTGAGCAGATTGCTTGTTTATTCAAAGTTTATTAAACTGCACCAGATTGTGAACCAACTGCACCTCCTCTGTGTCCCCAGGAAAGACACCGGCCAAGTGTTCAGTCAGCAGGATGAATGGTTTCGCGAGACGTGTGAAGGACTTTAGACACCCTTGCACATAAAAAGTCTCAGCGGCTCCACTTTAAACTTATGTTTTTAATCAGATAACAGACTAGAAAAAGAGCTCACACCCTGTCACACCTCGGGGCCGTGAAGTCCTGGCACAGAAATGTCACAAACAAAATGGGACATGGTTGTGGTCATTCAGGTCGGTTGCCCAGACAGCCACAGCGTGTGGCACTGGGATGAATGGAGGAGACTGGACCTTTATCTGTGATTCTTCTCTCCTTGTGTTCTTTTGAATTGTTTGAAATGTCATCACTCCTAGTTGCAGTTCACGTCTACAGATCTCTGTCCATTCACCCATTTTATCAACAATGCCTGGTGGGATTACTTGCATGAACTCGGGGTTGCCAAGTATCCCAGAATGCATTTGGTGCAAGATGGAAGAGAAGTTCTAAGGTTGTTATAGGATCCATTCCAGAACTGTTACTGTGTTACCTTATTAACTGATACTTTTTTCAGAAAAGAAAGTAACCACTTAGATTTTCAAATAATGTGAAAATAGGCTTCTGTGACCCGCTCTCATCTCTAGTCTTCCCAGGAGTTCTTTAATCCGATGAGAGAGCCCTGCCTGTTGGACACGTGTTCACACCCTGCGTCCACATGCTGCCTCCACATTCTCGCCATGCATGAGGTGAGCATGTCAGGTGAAAAGGTCGGAGGTCAGTGGTGAGCGGGGCATTGCAGCATGGCAGAGGAACCATCACTTACTGTGTGACAGCTTTATTATTCAACTTTCCCCCCCTCCATCGCATCTCCTCCTTAAGGTAAGGACAGAGTGATGCAGGTGTAACCCAAACAATGAAACCATTTACATTATTATAATTTTGTAATGGAAAAGTGTGCAGGTCTTGGCCTAAAATATTTGTAAAAGTTTTTTTTAACATTATCTGAATAAATATAATGCTTCCTCCATAACAGTCTAGGTTTTTTTTTTTTTTTACAAAATCCTTCCAGCTTCCAGAAGAAGCACCAGCGTCCCCTGAGGTTTTAAAGTCAGCATTCATCATCCGAGGCTGTACAGTGAGTGTGCCTCAGAAAACAGGTGCTGTGCATAATGAATGCCCTAAAAATGTGTTTCCCTGTCAGGTGATCCGTGTCTTGCTTGAAAATAATTGATTCAGAAATGTTTACAGCATTAAACTATTAACAACCAGGAAACTGAATAGGTGTCTAGGTTGCGTTCTTTTGAACTGTTTAAATCATCTTTGTGTTAATATGTTCAGTGTGCTTACCTGTAAACCTGGTGGGGGTCTGCATTTGGTGACTTTCCATCGCTTTATGCTTCTTAAACTGGGCCTAAACATCCAGTCCTGTGTCTATGTAATAAATATAAAGCTAGGTTTAAAATATAAAGTGATAATTAGTGGTGGTGGTTGATCTTTCTATACATAGTTTATTTGCTGGACCAGATCTAGTTTCCTTTAGACAAAATCCCCCATGAGTCCAGATTTCTTGCTCAAAACTAAAGAGCATGTAAAATGTAATGTTCAGTGTAATGTACATTTACATCCCTGTAGAACCAATATACATTTCCGATCAAAAATCCTTATCAGTTGGTTATTAGTGCAATACAATTAAAATGCGATCATCCAGCTTCTTATAACTTGTAACAAGCAATACATTACAATTAATTAATAACGTTTGATGTATTTATTTAAAAAGGTAATAAAGAGTTTCTGGTGGCAGCTGCTTTCATCACAATCTATATAAATTCAAGTTAAAGAGTTGATCTTTGCTGCTCCAGTAATTCCCAGATGTGTCTTGGATTTTAGGATTTGACTCATATTCTGCATTTAACTGTATTTTGAGAAGCTTTTAGTCGATTGTTCAATGTAATAAAGGTTCATTTTTAAAACTATTCTCTCTTTCTGTACCAGCTTTCCCAAACATTATGTTCTAATGGTTGACCTTAAAATGCAAACGCCAACAGTGCTTTTGATAATAAATCTTTTTGCTATATCTCAACGGGAGTGACAGCTACCACTTAATCTCTGTATTTCATTGTGGAAGCCAGCGTTACATTCTTAATCGCGTTAATTGAGTGCAATTAGACATTGTGAAGCTGAAATATTAATGTAGCATTTAACTGTGCCTTTCTTCTTCAACAGGATATAAGTCACGCTTCTTTTCGTGGAAGCTGCAAAGTGGTTCTCAACTCCAGACCGTGTCTAAATCCAGAGGAGCACTTCATAACGAGGAGAACTCTGTCTTGAAAGCCCAGAGGTGGGGAGGGGGGGCATATGTTCATGTACATAGTTATAATAGTTAGCGAGCTCTGCACGTCATGTTCTCAATGATAATTAAAAGACAACATGTGTGGAGAGGCTACTTGGCATCGGCGGAACACAGAGGATCTCATTGTGAATGGCGGCACTGGTAAGTCCAACTCCCCTTTGAAAGGTGGAGTGGCCATCTGACTATTCTGGCTGGGTAAGCCTCTCGACAGTGATGTGCTACTCGCCCAACACAGACACAAAATGGATGACTCTTTTAATGGTGCTGTCCTTGTATTAGAATACCATCTGCTCCGTGGCAGGTCACCGAGGGGTTTGCCATCAATTTGACTGTGCAGATTGAATTTTCATGCCATCTCTTTTCTGTCCAACTTTAAAAATCCTCCTTCGTTTCCTCTCGGTGAAGCGAGACTGAAGAAGAGAGGGAGAATCCGTGTAAAGCAGCTTCCGATAAGTAGTGGACAGATGTGGAAGAATAACACAAGGTTGAGGACATGTCAGTCATTATCACTGAGTTTAGCTTGTACCTGCATTAGAAATGTACCTCCAGCTGCAGTGTTGAATGCATTGCAAATGGTTAACGCAAAAAATCCCACAATTCACAAATGCTGAGGTCAAACGGACACTGATGTAATAAATCACAGGACTGTTTGTATATTGTGTGTGAGGGCCTTTGTTTGTTTGTATTCTATTATGAGCCACTAAATGCTTATTGTCGTGCCTGAAAGGAGTGGGGGTCAATTGTTCTCTTCTTCTGTATTGAATTGAGAACAGCCAGATAGCAGATTCATATAAACATAATTCATCACCAGGAAAGCAGAGGAAATTAGATTTCTGCTTGGTGTGAGTTAAACAAAAGCACTTGTATTATAAAAAGACTGCAAATGTCGCTGGGCTGTCTGATCTCATCCTTGTAGGAAATACTGGGATATTGTGGTGCCCACGAAGACCTCTCATGAACTCTTTTATTCTTTTTAAAATAGTCTGCAGTCTAATGCTTGCTTTGCTAAAGCTGCTGTTTCTAAAAAGAAGTGTCTCTCTGCATGAGTGGTCTCACTCAAGAAGAGACTACTGATGGCTAAACTGTGGTCAAAACCGAACAGCGGAACAGACAGATGTAGCCAATTGTATTTCAAAAAGAGTTCGGAAGACAGGCAGGTTCATTTCTCCAAGACAGCTCGGGGAAAATACTTTTTGGAAGTAGACTGCTTTAATGCCATGATATAAAACATGGGTATATGTACATTTCAAGCAAAACTAGCTAGTTTCTATACATAAAATAACCTTTAAAATCATTGGCTTAACAGTCTTTGCCACAGTCCTTCCCAGACGCCTGGATCTGCACTGTGTAAGTCTTGTATACCGTACTCTATTTTACGAACTGCTTTACGAAATACGTCACACACCAACAACCAGAGCTAGAGCTAGCAGCTAGCTATCAGAGACAATTAGATAACCATTCTCAGTTTGGACATCATGACAGAGCCACAGAGGAAACACTCTCACAAATGTTTTGCCTAAAATGCTAACTCTCTCTGTTTAAATTACGTTTAATATTACATCAATTCAATGTAAAGGGTCAAATGTAATGAAGCTTTGTGTTAAAGTTTGTTGATGTAAATATATCCAATAAAGCAATTTGATTTAATAAAGTTACAACTATAAATATATTGACCTAAATTATATATATTACATACTCAAATAAATCTCCACCGATCAGGTGACAAGCAGCGCAGCTAGCAACAACTGAACTAGTGCTTCCCCCCTGTACTACAAACTTGTTTTCTCCCAGTCTGTGATTGGCTGGTTTTGTGAGCGTGCACAGATTAATATTTATTGTTCAAAATATTAAGTACTTGTCGCACTGTACTGGGGCACAATTCGTATTTACTACAGCAAGTTAGGCATCCGACCTGTAGGGGGAGCCCCAGCAAGGCTTGAATTGTGTTGCTTTCAAACCCTCAACAAACATGAACTGTTGATTGAAATCAATGTGCAGAGGGGATGACATGACAAGGCAGGCCACTTCTCTGGGGACCCTCCTTACTTTCATGTCTCATATGTCCCAGAGATGACCCTTTGTCACGCTGCCTTTTATAACCCTCACCTAATTGTCGTGTTATTATAACACAACACAGCCGCACGTCAACAAGAGTTGAATTAAATGATGTAATTTTGTCCCTCTTTGCTTTCTGTTGTGTTGTGTGAGGGAGCTGTGTGGTGCTGAATGAGGCAAGTCTCAGCCTGTAAGCATTAATTGTACAGTCTCACAGCTTCTCCCCTGACACGAGGAGGAATATTGCGAGTGCAAGCAATGGACTGTGTCATTTTAATGCCCAATTTCAGCTGGAGCTCAGACCTCCCACCAACCGAATCAATTCCTTTTCTTTACGGCTGGGCTTTTGTTGATGAGTTGTGTCAGTCAGAAGAAGCATTAGGCTTTAATCAGGAACACATTGTGTGTTTAAAGTAACTCTGACGTGTGAAGATTATCGGGAGACTACAGACTAAGGTTTGATTTTACTCAAAGACATGGCTGACCAATACTATTACAGCCAAATCGGCCACTTACACCTGTGCAACGCATTTCAAACTCATGCTTTGCTGTCATTTATTGCTCTATATTCCAAACACACGAGTAGTTTGAGGGGTAACAATTGCAACAGAGGGAACGGGGAATTATTCTCAGAGTCATGTCAGTGTTCCAGCCTCAAAACAACAGCTTTTTGTGTTCACTCACTGGTAAATCTGAGCACTATTGCACCATGTTTCATACATGGAATGATGCAACATCATCACATCACTAATGGCTGAGAGGAGGAAGAGACTGTGAACAAACACTTTGAAACACACATCAATGGGGCATGCATTTTTTTTTAACGAAACAAAACTAATCAGATCCAACCAGAGCTCGGCCGGAGCTGAATAAACTCAAAACTGAAATCTCAGATGAGTCGAGTTCATTTTAATCAGGACTTAGAAGCTCCTCTCCGTCGTGTTGTGTTGCGGACAACCTGTTAACCCTCTCTCCTGCAGTGCACAACACAAGCGACACACTGATACCACACTCCCCACTCGCCCCTCTACTTCCTGCCACCCTGCTTTGTCAGCCTCCAGCTTCCTGTTTTTGCCATCGTGATAACCTATCCCAGTCTGCATTCTTCATCATCAACAAACCATCACCACCCTCCTTTTCCTTAAAACCAGCAATTAATCTTCTTTCCTTCATTCGAGCATTCAAGTCCATGTCCTGCTTTCGGGTACATTTATGTAATTTAACCATTTATAGTCGTTATAAGATATTTTCTGTCTGTTTCATAAATGCGTGTTGTGTGAACGCGACAAAGCCTATTTTCCCTGCGTGTCAGTTCACCATGGGAGTCACATTCTGTTTCCATTATTACTGTCTCTATTAATAGCTGTAATTTGTAGTTCAGAACCCATTCAGGGACAAACAGATGTTAAATATGGGCTTCAACTTACGTGATATGAAAGAGATAATGGAGAGTAATTGGATGTATGTGATTTCAAATTACTTCCTGCTTACACAATTGCTCATGTACTCAGAACACACATTAAAGTGAATGCTATTATTATACTGATTCTTTGTACGTAATTTACTTTTGCAGCCAAAATGGTTCCAAGACTGTGGCTCAAATGTGTGGGAGGAATAAAAGATGTTTACATTTAACGCAGATCAGTCATTGGCAGGCGTCTGGAAGGAATTTAATCTGTATTTAAGGGAGAAGATAAAAACAAAAATGTGTATTTGGAGATAAAATAATAAGCATCACTAGTTCTTGATCCAATAATTAATCAGAGCATGAAAAGGGTGGGCACCAAAAACTGAGAGGGGAGGCATTTTCAGCTAATTAAGTTCCAGAAAATTACTCCTTGCTCTTATAGCTGAGTATGAGGTGCTTTACATTAAGTAAAAGTTTAAGACAGTTTAATTAGCCTCAAATAAACTTTTTATGACAAAGGTGAAAAAGCTGGGGAAATTTTACTCCGATATATTTAGGAAAACATCTTTTGCTGGTATCATAACTAACCGAGGGGAGCTGACTATTTATTATAAATAAATGGAATACATTCCTCAAGCCCAGTCTTGACTTACAAAATATGGAAAGGGAAACTAAACACAAGTTAGAATAAGCTAAGATATGTTCCCCTGTCATCAATCATTGCTTATTTAAAAACAAGACATCATAATATCAAAATAGCATAAGATACTGAACCCTGTGAGTGAATTTATCTATCTGTTTTACTAGGAACTAGTACAACATTAACAATTTATAGCGATCCAATTTATGTTGGTCTTGCTGCATAAGTTGTAAGTCTCTGGAGCCATCAACGTTGAATAACTTACATTTTCATATTAGCTGAAAATATATATAACTCTTGGCCTAGGGATTACTTTTAGCTGCATGTGGTACCTAAACATAGATTGCAAGTGATATTATAGTATTATCAAATTTTATTGTATGCAAATGACATTGCATTAATTCTTAATTGAAATCCAGTAACAGACCTCTTTTATTTTATTTAATGATAATGGCAATTTTGTGAAGGTAAAATATCTAAGCTGATAAAGTGGACGGGACTTTGAATAGATAAAATCTACATGAATAAAAGACTGGATTTAAAAAAACCTGTAAGCAATGTTGCACCTAAATCTATACCTCCGCTCCTGAGGTCAGTGTCTTAAACATCTATACCTGGGGTTCTCGGAAATACTTTGCACACAGACGCTAGGGGTTAATTTGTTACAGTTTTTCTCTGATTCACCGGATTCACTACATTCGAGAAGGAGATTAGCCGCAGCACTCTGTTAAGCGCACGTCCTCCAGCCCACACAAAACACACCAGACACTGACATATGGAAGTAGGAGGAAAAAGTATTATATTCAATCTCGTTTCTCTGTGCATAATTTCCTTAATGCATATTTTTCTTTAAAGAGAAACATGTCCTCTTGACCCAACACTCAACCAACTTGTACAATTAAATAAATTGAATTGCAAGTGAAACCATGAGGATTACGGTCACTGGAGGGAATGAACTCCTCATTAGTAACAATTTATGATGAAAATGTCTTTGTGTTAATAACCTTTTATGTGCAGGACAAGAGAGAATATTGAATCTGTTTTTTAACACAATGCAGTTCATGACCGTAGGACGTTGTATGATCAGCACTAGTCTCAAGTCACAAAGGATCACGATCAGCCAATTGATATTCTACTGTGTTATACTCTGTGCTGGTGAGTCTTCTATTGTACCCTGTATCCCGGAAAGTGTTTATCTCAAAATAACACATTCCAGGTTCATTGATGATTATGAACTATCGATGCTAATAATTGAAATTTGGACTCATGCTTGGCCCATTTAAGAAATAAAAAAATGACATTGACGTTAATTGTCATTTTAATAGTAACATTAATTAAAGAATAATAAGCTTACACAGACTTTCATCATGTAGAAATGAGTTAAAGACCAAGCTGTATATTCCTTCTAGCACTGCAGCTGGACTTAGTATGAGTCCTACCCCACAGAGCATTAAATGTATTTCACGCTGATGTGAGGGCTTTAATTGGCAGAAGTGGTAGAATCCAGTAGGAAGCAGGCGTCGCTGATACGCATCAAGCCACAGGGTGTTGGTTACATCCAACACTCTCAGTTTTTTCTATTGGAATTGGCTCTGAGATGTAGTGCTGTTTCATTAGTCTCTGGTTCCTGACCAATGGCAAGGAAAGGAACAGACCTGTCAATTAAAATCTGATATCGCTCGGATCACATTTATCTGAGGAGGCTGTAAGCAGGGGTTGTATTGGATTTAGAGCCCTGGGACTTAGATGACAGTTGATAACTGATAACAGTTTTTAAGTCAACTAAAGGTCAACTGAAGGTTAACGGGAAAGGTCAAAAAGGAAAATAAACAACATTCCCAACAAGGTTTCTTACCATTTACCTTTCCCAACTATATTTAATTGACTTCCTGCTATATGTTGGGAGGAAATAAACAAGTTGTCTCCAGTGTTTAGTTTCAATTTGTCAAAATACATGGATAAACATTATATCCTCATTATCTTAGTAGAAAAGCGTTGTTGTTGAAGTTTAGCTGTTCAGAAGCCTCATTTCTAAAAGACAGGTTTGATTTAAATGATGTTGTTGAGTCTGTTTCTTGGCAGTGACTCCAGGTACCAGCTCTTCAAACCAAGGACAAACCACAAACTTGCAGGTGATTATCTGTTCATCAAGTGCTTGGTTTTATTTTCTCTGAAAGATAGGGAGGAGAAAGTGATGTACAGCAGTGAAAGATTCTGGCTGGTATTCCACAATGCACTGAATTCTCATCAGGTAAATAGGCGAGTGGCAGCTAATCCAGTTCCATCACTTGAGGCCTGACAGGCTTTGCCCTCTTTGGTATGCAGCCATTGAAACGCTGGGAGTCTCCAGCTGTTTCCCGCTCCGTGTTTTTGTCTCTCTGTGCCCAGAAGATGTCTGCAAATCCCATAAACAGGAAATATGTCCTCCAGCTGATTTCTGAAACATGTCTGGCATTTCGAGTTCAGCTGCCCGGATGATCCCCTATATGCGGCTGTGCTTCTTCCTCCAGTTTATAACCACCTCCCATATCAGCCCCAGGGCTTATTATCTATCAGCCTGAGGTGATATCAGCAACACATGCAGGGCAAATTAAGACTGAATGTGAGATGTGGATAAAAAGGTGTCTGCAGATAGTTAGGTATAGGAAGACGATCTTCTGTCTGTATTACTGCAGAGTGGCTGTACTGTACCTCATAATCAGGTTTGAGTATGTTTATATCTTTTTTTAGATTTTGTTTGGTAGATTGGTTTTCTAGAAAACAATGTTGGGGAATGGCACTGCTTTAAAGGGGGCGGGGGTCCATGCTGATACTCTTAATAGAGCCCACTAACGACAAATGACTCAATCATTCCAGCTCTGATAGGCAATGATGGAAATTTGACACCTGGTTGAACACGCTAATTTCCTCTTCTTCTTTATTGTAGCAGTCTAGATGCTGGAGCTGCACTCCTTCTTGGCAACGTAATGACGAAATTAACTTCCTGGCATTTGTGCCTAAAAGGTCATGAATGTTTGTGTCCCATAGTGTTTTTTTACTTCTTGGGAACAACAAATAACAGCCATTATTTTCTTTGTATCTTGTAAGATGCGTCACTGGAGAGACAGCAAGGTGAGAGAGCGTGACGTTGAATATGACTCACCAAGGGCAAAACAAAAACAGAAAGGCAAACTCTACAACTGGTAATAGGAAAGGAACCAATCGTCAATTTGAGCAGCTTTATGTAAGTCTGCCTCAAACTTTGACTGAGACTTGTGCTCTAGCCTTGAGTCGCACAGAAAAAGACCCTCAGTGTCTAAATCTAAATTGACAGAAATGTCATCCCAAAGCAGTTGGGAAAAAAAGATCAGCAAATAACTTTACTCACTCCCCATTAGTGCGACTTTACCTGAGGGCATGGCTGCAACAAAACATGAATTATTCGGATCCCTCCAGTTCTGTCAGAGCCTGACCTCCCACTCATCCTTTTTAGTGATTTGTTTCAGTAATTTCCGACAGCACTTGTGTCTGTACACCAGGATCAGTAAGACATGAGTGCCCGAACTGCCCACAGAGCACCTATAAGGCCATTGGAGGGGGAGAAGTGGGAGTGCTGGTTTTGGGGAAGGCTGCACGGAGAATGTAACAGTTGCTCGGTAAAAAAAAAACAGCACCTGTGCATCATTGTAGTGGAGCCAGCACAGACCAACTGTAAGCTGTTAATATGTTTTCAGTGATTGCACCTGCAGATTATGAAGAGATTATACTGTACGTAGTGGGGAACATTTGGCTCCACTAAACAGCTCTTCCTTTTTGAGGACTGATGTAGTTGGCTGCATCTCGCTCTGGATGAATTTAAAAGAGCACTGGGTGTATTGGACGCCCGTGGTGAGGTAACTCATCATCACCAATTAACTTTGTTGACAGGCTGCAGAATTAATTTTCCTCCAAGAAAAAAACGTGACATCTTCCATTCTTTCCTCAGCAGGTAATTAGTTTGAATATAATTGAATTCAACATGTGATGGTTAGAAGTACATTTTTCTCACACTTTTACAACTAATCCAATTTGACTGCCCAGTAAATGTGAGTTCAGCGAGATGAAGAAGTAATGAGAAAGTGTTCTGCTGATTCAGTAAATGGTAAAGGGACGGTCCACAGGATCCCTATTAGTCCCATGATTTTGAAAAACTTTAGTGTGAATATGTGTCTCCACTTTATTAAGGAAAAAGGGAAGTGAGACTCCACACCGGTAAGACAAAATCTCTAGAGATGCTCAGCAGTCAGCTGATGTGACTGTGAGCACACTGACTATAAAACCAAGGAATACAGGTCACTGTCATAATAGAGCTAAACTAAAGCAGAGTGTATCCAGGTGTAGCCATACAGACACAATCCATATTCTCCAAGGACACAAATCCAGTCACTTCTGATGAAGGAAACCCCAAAAGCCTCTCTCGGTACAGTGGCCCCAGCCGGAATCTGATTGGCCCCTAAACTCTCCCTGTCCTGATAGTTGTCCTATAAAAAGTCAATGACTAACGATATGACCCCTTTATGGCTCCTGATGTAGAAAAAACTAAGATCTGACACTGTCTCCATGATCCAGAGATGATGATGATGATGACAGAGGCACTATTAAGATTCACAGATATCAAGGAGCCAACCATTAATTGGAATCATTATCTATTATTCAGGAACTACTTACAGTAGCCGAGCAATTAATGAAAATTCAGACCATTGTTTGTTCCTTTTGTGGGCAAGCTTGAACCAGGGTTGGGTGACATTACTAATGGAAGTGTTGGGAATAACCCAACATAGTTTGTAGACATAGTTCATTATTGAAACACAGTAGTTGCTGTAGTTGTGGACTCATTCCTGTAACGTACAGACAAGAGTTCTACCTCCACATATATTGATTTACACTCTAAACTACTGGCTTTTTTACAACAATAATTCGGTGAGAATGCGATTATAGACATAATGGACAAACAATAGAAATAAGTGAGATAGACAATTATTTTACATTTCCATAAATATAAACTACACACGCCAAGTCTTACAGTTAGGTCAGTGTTTTCAGAGTTCTGTCAGCACTTTATGTCAACACTTTAATTTGACCTTTGTACATCACTATGCAGGGGTCAGACAAAAAGACAGAGACTAAGAGTAGACACAGATAAACTTTATTGATTCACTACTTCATTACGCCACTGTTCTTTTTCTACTTCTCTCCATGATCATTTATCCCGAGGTGCAATCGAGCTGAAGATATGTGACATTGTACTTTGTAATTCACAATGCAAGCGGCAAACATCTTGCTCAGTCAAGTATTTCACCTTATGAAACACTGTCTCTTTAGAGAGTCAATTAACTTATCATCACTTTAAGGACTTGTTTCTTAAAGCTAAATTCACCACAAACTGTATCATATGTTCCCATTTCCATGCTCTATTGAGTTTAAATATTCCTTTTGCTGCTGGATTCACTTTGTAACTCAGCAGCCTGGCAGGAACAAAAAAACGTTGCATCTAACCTCACAGGACTCCCACATCATATCTGCAAGCACTTGCTGAAACTGTTGCATATTTAAGCACAGAGAGAAATATAGGATGGCCAGGTTATGAATCACCTTAGATGGTCTTGGAGTAAACTTCCTTAACTCCTGCAAAACTGTAAAGCTGCATTATCAAAAACTGGGCAAGTACCAGTCTGAGAGCGTTGGGTGTGGTTTAACTTTATTATTGATTCATGATTAATTTTTTTAAGACGCAAAACAAAGCTTATGTGCTAATATGGGATAACAGGTCACACAGGTGCTGATCTCCGTGACGGCAACAACATTCATTTAATCTCTTCCTCTTCTGTAATTTGTGTGTGTTTTGTTCCTGCAAACCTATTTATAAGTCACACAAATTAATAGTAAAATGGCTAATTTAGTTTCATCACTCAAGATGAGAGGTGGTGGACTAGTGGCAGAAACTTGGACTATGGGCAGAAAAGTTCTCTGGTTCGTCTCTGGTTTGACTCCACGGAGAAACAACAAAAAGACGAACCTGCATTGATCTGTCCAAAAATCCAAGAGGATTCTCCGTACCCTGTCTAGTGCCCCTGAGCAAGGCACCTTACTCCCCCAACATCTGCTCCCCGGGCGCCGTACATGGTCACTCACTGCTCTGTGTGTCCTGCACCAGATGGGTCAAAAGCAGAGGTTAAATTTCCCTACCTGCATGTCTGTGCATGTGTTTGGGACTAATAAATAAATGCATCTTAAGAATCAAGAGTCACATTTACAATTTTAAAGGAAGAAGGCTGCGACCAAGCAGACAGTCCATTCCTAACAAGGAGGTTTAGAAAAGTCACTGCACCAAATCATTAAAACTAGATATCCCCATGAAGGTATAAAGTGATACAGAAAACTTGCAAATACAGTTTTCAAAGTTTTACAATCTTAATTAAGTGAAAACTTAAAAACCTTGTAGATATTGCCTTCTGTTGCACCCAGGCTCAATTCAGTGGTTTACAGAAAGGCATTGCATTTCAGTGATTAATGTAAACTATCCAAAATAACCGGACGACCCCAAAGGCCAAATGGTCAACATTCTAACTTGACTGTAACTCTGACCCTTTGGATGACTCTGACAACACCACAGCGGAACTGTCACCTGTTTCCTCAACCACTTAAAAAAACAGACCAAATTTCCATATGCACGTATCAAAATATGCACAGCTGAAGGTTCACAAGAGAGAGCAAAGAAAAATGATATTCTCAGACAGCTCGGCAGGAACCACGGGACCATGAAATGGAACTTCAGCGCCCGTGCCTCATCTGGGCAATTTCTCACCGTCGGAGGTCAGACAAATCCAAAGAAAGCTCCCTCTCGTCTTTGTGGAGAATTTCACAGGAGACTAATTCCCTCCATGATCGTAAAGGGGTTGTTATGGTAGGAAACAGTATATGATAACCTTCAGTTTATTTTACCTTGATCAAAAACAACATGTGTCTGTGTGTGTCTGTGTTTGTGTGTGTGTGAGTGGTTTGTTGGTATTGGCAGTTTACAAATGGACCATTCTAATCCTAATATTTGCAAAGAGACCATCTGTCCAATCCCTCTGTGTTGGACCTAAATCACAACACATTTACCGTGAGCCACATTTGGAGAAATCTGTTTTTCTGTTTGTGTGTGACATGAAACGGCTGCCAACAGCACGGGGAGTATATGATCCACCGTGTTTGAAAAGCATGTCGGCGGTTCCTCGTGCAGCAGCGGACCTTTGTTGCTCAGCTGCATTTGCCTGATACTGATAAAGGACGTGGGAAAGGTTGCAGCTTAATGATAATAATTATGGGAATGTGTGATTCTTTGATGAGAGACATGCGGCTATTGTTTTGTCCAGCAGCTGCTCCAGTTGACGTAGGACGGAGATGGAGGAGCGACACGAAGGCGGCTCCTCTGCCAAGAAGCGGTAATATTTGTCAGGGCTGTCGGTTGATTTCTCATTTTAACGGCCCCGCTTTTTACGCCTTTATATCAAGGTAACATTTTGTGAGACTGTGGAACGGAGCCAGGGCTGAAATAGTTTCGCTTCAATCTCTGAGGAAATCACCATATGTGCCTTCGCGTTACTTTCCCCACTGGTTCTGCTGACATGAAGGAAACAATCCTGCCAGCTGAGCTGAGCATGATGTTTTTAGTTATTGTACAATAATGATGTTTCAGTCAAATTTGCTGAAACTTTGATGCCACAAATCCAACTAAATATTTCTCGAAATCAAAGTGGAGCTTTGGGACAAATCCGTGTGAACAAAGCTCTTGTAATGTCAAATGCTAAATTCCCTTCTTTAGTCATGACAGCGGGGGCACAGCCACAGTTCATAATTTATGACTTGTCATACCTGTCAGAATCTGAACGCTGCGCTCATTGAAAAAGGGGACGTTCGATGGCTTAAAAGCTAATTACACTCAGGATTTGTTACTTGAGTCATCTTGCGGCCGCCCGAGCCCGACGACCCTTTCCGATTTATTGCACTGCAGAACAACGTCCTTATTATACAAAAAGGTCTGAACAGACTTTCTTTGCACGAGTTCAAAGACATCCTATAATTTCCCCATCGCTCTAATGCCCCATCACACTTGTAACCAACTGTCTATAATAAGTTATTCTAATGTCACAGGACTTTTATACAGACATCAAAGTGGCTCAGAAAATGTGCTTGGTGTGTTTTTCCCAGGCAGATGACAGATGAACTGATTCAGCATGTTGTTTAGATTGCTGAGACAATATATCTTAGCCTGTGTGATGCACCTGGCATCATAATGCATTGCATACATGAGAGGCCTGTTCTTTTATTTTATACTGATGATCACTTTACACAGTATGAGTCACCATTCGCCATCAATTTCCCCCTAAATCTGCAGCTCCCCTCGGCTTTATGGAGCTTTCTGTGTCTCCACGTTATTCTCTCGGTTCAGACTCGCCGCTCTCGAGGCGTCTGGGTGGACTCGGGTAATAACTCAGGCCGCAATTTCATAAAAGACCAAATATACCGAAACCGATGTGTTGCGTTATTTTATTTCTGTTTACCGTATTCGCCTGTAACATATTTGTAATGTTATTACCACACGTCAACACATAGCGGCAAACAGCCACTGCTTTCAGATTTAAGAGTTGCATTTTATACTTTTTAATGAAAATGAATAAAAAAACAAGTTAGTAACTATTTGCTCAGAGGTTGTAGGGAAGTCTCATTAGGCTGAAAGAGAAAGTTTTTATTTCTAGCAAGATCATTAATAAGTTTGCCTGTAATATACGTTAGGGTTCGTGTCTCTTGACTCACCCTCGCATTTTGTAAAAATGTTATTGATTGAAAAAAACTACTTCTTTCAGGGTTGGCAGACACAAGAAGGTTAACTTGTTTACGTAAATTAAAATAAAAACAAATTGTAAGAAAACAAATCGAATTCGACTTCCTTAGCTCTGTCATGACAATATTGTAATGTAATATTTTCCAGATTTGTTTTCACAACTTGATTCCACTGCCATGAAGAGTAAGAAAAACAACTGAAATTATTGCAGTTTAATTGGCAGAATTCAAAGTTAGTCATGCCACGAGTGTCACATTCATTAAGTGTGTGTGAGTTCTGGGCTTAAAACTGACAGAAGAACACAAAACAATGTCAGTTGTTTATAATAATCTGTACTGATTTTAAAACTGAGCAGCTCACAGCGTCAACCACTGGATTCCCTAATTCCATACAATGTTTTTCTTTCTTTCTTTTCCCTCTGCCATCGAGGCTATATTTTCCAAACTTAAGAAACAATATTTTGGTTTCTAATCTAATGTTCTCATAGCCTGCCTATAAAGTATTTGTATTTGTTGCAAACTGGTCCCACCTGTCTGTGTCCAGCTGGTGAGACGCTCTTTATATAGTTAATGTCTTGCTGACACATCTCACGCAGGTACAATGTTGATGCGTCAGTTGTTATATTATTTAAAACAATAATAATAACATAATAATCATGTGTAGATTTGATATAATTCTGATTTTTTAACTAGCAATATCAGGCTGTGGATCTTGATTATGTGTCCCTCCTTACATTCTTTCATTTAGTCTCTGATCATGCATCAGCCCACATGATAAACCAGATTTAGAGAAAATACATTAGATTTTTAATGAAACTCTAGGCTACAGAAGGTGCATCAAGAGGATTGTACGGATAATAAGGTTTCAAACTGCAGTATGAGAATAAATCTTATCTAATTTCATTAGATTTATTTATTTTTAACTTTTTAACTCATCATCACTAAGCCACTTTGAGATGATTTGCACCTCTGGGTCAGTTAGTAAGATATGAGTCTATTGGGCAACAATATTGTGTCTGTACAGTGTCTATGCAGAAGCAGGAAGTCCAACACAATCCAAGAGACATTTCTGGGAGATAAAAAACTGGTGAATCCACCAAACACACTGTGTCCTCCACAGCTATAAACATGTTAGCTGCTTCAGGTTGAAGGCCATATAGCAGTTTTTCATTCTAGTTCATGTTATCAGGGTCAAGCTGTGTGTGTTACTTTGTTTTTCTCACCCATTTCACAGCATGTCTCTATTTCTTTGGGTTCGAAGGCATCATGCTGGTGGGCACATAACCAATCAGAATGTTTATATTTTATTGTGAAAGAGTCGTTTCCTTATGATATGTAGTTCTAATCATTTATTTTACGAATCAGAAATACATTTAAATGGAATATAGATTATACTTCAAGAAGTCTATTGGTGCCTTCCACAAGTTGAGGAGGGAATTCGACTTAATAAAAAAGATAGTCGCCGTCCCGTCCCTCATCAGGAGGTTGATAGTGAAAGATGTGGGTTATCTCAGGTGAGATTTACAGGGACGGGCTATATTTGCTTGATGGAAATGTATGCAGATTTAATCATTATTGCTTCCCCCTCTCGCTGTGTAGTTATATCTTTGTGCAGAGGTGTGGTTACAGGTCATACACACTTTGGGTTGTGGCGATGATGGATCTTTCAAGGAGGCTGAGCAGCACCGGTGACAGCTCGGTCTGAGCTTTTAATGCCGCCGGAGCACACGCTGCTGTGTGTTGTCAGCACAATCTCATCCGTACTCATGCTGCTTCCTTTGCATAGTGTTTGAAAACTTAGCTGGAACTTAGTTGGCAGGTTTTATCCTCGGCTTCATTATCTGTGTTCTTGAAGTTTATTTGTATTGTTGATTTAGTCTTATTATGTCAATTTATTCAGCTTTTTCTGATGAGGCAAACACGACTTACTGTAATTGTCTTGTCGCTATTACCTTTTTGGATTCATCTGCATTCACATACATATAGCTGTTAATAGTGATCATCCAAAATGTTCTCTGGATCTAATGCCCTGTCCCGCTTCCTCTCTCTTGGCCCTACCCCTAAATATGAAGTGCTCTTCGCCTGTAGTGTCCCCTTTCAAACGGAGCCACAAGGGAGAGCATTTTTTGGGGGGGGGGGGGGGGGGGGGGGGATCCTGATTACACTACGTTTGAAGGTGTGTTTGAAGGGCTTGATGGCCACCAGCCCTGCATCGCATAAAGAAATAGGACAACAATACCCCTTCACGGCCACAAACAAATGGGTAGGGCAAAGTGGCAAAGTGGGAGAATCAGGACAGGGCCTAACACACCTACAAAAATTATCGCTGTTTGTGTTTAATGTTGGGGAAACGTTCAACTAGTGTCCTAAAATAAACTAGTTGAACTGTAGACAGTGTACAGCGAACGGAAGACAGAGTCTCGGCCTTGGTATATGGTGTCTACTCCGGAAGCCCCCAAAATAAAAGCCGATGGGCTCTGAGACTTCAATTGCATATGAGCACAAATAATTGTGGAAGTTTTAAACTGGTTCAAACCTAAAGTGTTTACCTGAAGCTCTCATTGTGCCCCCGCCAGAATGTGTTCTTGAACTTTTTGACGGACAGCTTCTCAGTTTGTCGACTGAGCCGGTGCTAAACCCTGACACAAAGGAAAACACCTCCTTGCTCTATCTGTCCTTCAAACCCCCCTGCGGCCTCTTTGCCAGTAATATAAAAACTTACTGCTGCTCATTGTCCATCCTCCTACATCTGTGAGGGTGGTCCTCACATCAAGCTGCGAAAACTACGGCAAAGTTTAAACATGAAGTGCCACGTAAAGGCTGAATTCACACAGAAATCATAAAGTAGTGACACCTCCAGAGATCCTACCACAGATGTGTTGTTTCTCAGAGAATGATGTCCTTTATAAAACGATTTACCTCGCATTTTAACTGTGAAGGAACATTATCCCAGCTCCTAAAACTCCTAATGCTCATTCATCTCACAGAGTCCTGGCTCTCATGGGGTTCCTTCATGTGCTTCTGTTATCCTCTAGAACTCCATGAATCTTTAAAAAGCCTTTACTTCCTTGCATTCCTGTCTTCACAGAGAATGACGGCGCTGTCTGAGGCGGCAGCAGCTTTTTTAACCCTGTTACGTTTTAGTATGCAGCTCGTGTCGGGCTCTAGCTCAGCTCAGGTTATCCACTGTAAGAAGTTGTTGACCCCTCTTTACGGCTTTATTTTCAACAGATGTCTTCAACTTTGAACTCAAGGAGCAGGTGCTGAATACCGTCTGGGCGAAAACCCCAACTTCTAATACACATAATAAGGTGAGCTCCCCCCCCCCCGAGACCTCACCCATAAGCCAAACCTGGTAAATACCACCTGATCCTCCAGTTGAGCCCTAAAGAAAACCCGACTTATTTATCTGAGATTAGTTTCCGCGGTGTTGATCTCCAGATGCAGTTTGATCGAAGCCCTTTTCACTGCTGGAAATATCATCCAATCAGACTGCAGATTTTCAATATAGTGAGATCTGAATATGAATTAAATATGACATGAAGCTTTGTTGTAAAAGGGGCACACATGTCAAGGTGATAACAGCTGTAACCCTCGTCACATAGTTTAACATCGGGCTCACTCCTTGAATTTCAATATTACAGAAACCCTAATAGGTCGGGTGATATCTTTAATGCAGGTGTGCCTGAAACTAACTAAAACTGTGACTGACCTTCCACCTAACAGTGGTGCGGCTGTGACAGAGTCCTAATTGAATGCTGTCTGTGTCCCTCTATTGCATAGGTGGCAAAAGTACACACATTTGACTTACTCAAGTGGAAGCACAAAGTAAAACTAAATGTACAGATACCTGCAAAATCTACTTCAGTACAGTTAAAACATATATATCTGCTTCTCACGTCTGCTCATGTGTGGCTATAGAGACAGCACAAAAAGGCAAATCATTGAAATTGCATCTTCTTAAAAAACAAACTGACAACTGATGACAAATGTGAATATTTGCATAATTCGGATGGTGGTGACGCTGGAGGACTGAACTGTTAATTGTCACTTGCTTTCAAAAACGTCAGATCTGCCCCTTAGATCCCGTCCTCTCTTGACATTGTAGTGGGCTGGAAAGAGAATGTACCAAACCAGCTCTCACAGAGGGTTTCCTGACCTTGTCGGGGCTCTACAGCCAAATTAAATATCTGCCTGTGATCACATCACTGGACAAGGGGGCGGAGAAAGACAAAAAGAAGACTTTCCACAGATTATCACAGTTCTCAATTTAATTATTTCACCATCCAGTGGACTCAATGGAATTACGGATGTGCATGAGAAAAACCAATTTACCAATTTATCCTAATAGCTAAAATTCTCTCTATGGCACAAATCAAATTATCATTTTACATAAACTGAACCTTTGGACAGTTATAGTCATAAAGCCCCCTATGTGAAAGCTTTTCATTTAATTTTTCAAGAATGTTGAATTCATTTCAAGCGGATAATGCTGATGATGAGGTGATAAAGGTTAATTGTTGATTGTTGTTTATGTACATTTTCCCTCACAACTGCTTCTGACTCACACTTAAAGACATCACAATACTCTTTTGTCTCAGTGTCTAAAGCTACAGGCCATTTAAAATGATGAAAGGTTACAGAGCCATCGGGAAATCGCATTAAAGGTTGCAAGAGTAATGGGGGAGTGAGTATATCTCAAATATGTACCTTTTATGCCAAGTCAATTATTTCTACAACTTGGTTTACTGTTCAATTATCTTTAATTATGAAAAATGTGTGTGTGTGTGTGTGTGTGTGAGAGAGAGAGAGAGAGAGAGAGAGAGAGAGAGAGAGAGAGAGAGAGAGAGAGAGAGAGAGAGAGAGCACCAGATAACATGGGGACTACTGGTCTCAGCCTTGATATTCCCACATATACCACAGGCCTGAGGTCTCACCAACAATAAATTAGGAATTAGATAAGGGATCACAAAGAAACAAAGGTTTCCACACAGGGAGCAGAGCTGATTTATTGCTGGTTTACAAGGTGGCCCCCTGAGTTAAACCATGGCATGAAAGGGGAATAAATCGCCCCTGATCTAGCGGAGCCTCCAGACTAGAATGTTCGTTTGGCACCAGAGGTCAGGACTGCCGGCCTCGGGCCACTTGCAGTATTTAATCTTCAGCCCTTTGGCTAAACTGAAGCATAGATAATCCAAGCCTACACGGACACAGCAGATTCAGGTGTTGTATCACCAGCCACTGGTGGCTCCTCCGTGGCTTTTTTTTCACTTTATCACAAGTGTCTGGCTACACTTTGCAGTACAGCACAAAACCCTTACACAGCTGCATGTTAGCACCCAGCCATGGAACTAACTGCAAGTTTTAACTGCAACAAGTTTATCAACAGTGAGTTCTGTTTTCCCGATTTGACACTGTTTTGGTATCATTAGATTTTTAATTATTTTTCAAGTGATACTTATGGTGATTCATAACTACAGTTTCACAGAAGTCACGTTTATCACTTCCCTTGACGACATATCTTCACTTCCTCCCACTATCCAGCAATGAAGCCAAAATATCGTGGACACGTCTTGCACCAATGATGTAATTTGGAGCCAGAGTCCACTGAATACAAATTCTGCTGATACAATCGACAATGATACGTTTTATTTGATGTCCATGTCCCATCCACTAACATTGAGTAGGTGGGATTCATGACCTGTACTGCAGTGATCCACCAGGGGGCAATCGGGCGGTTTGACTTCATCTGTCCTGCTGTTCATCTTTATATGAAGTCTTGGTTACAACTTTGTTTTATTCCTGACAGTGTAGTTTTCCATAAGCTATAGTGTTACTTTGTGTGAACCCTTCTAGCCTGTCACAGTGCAGCCAAAGTACTAAGCAGGTCTTAACAAACAGAGACTGCATGCAGCTTGGCCAGAAACTCATGGCTAAATGCTGCTGTTAGCATAATAACACAGTGACAATTACAACATAGACATGCTGGTCTTTGCATGTAAACATGCTTACCGTGTTCACCATCATACCTTATAGCATGTATACCGTAGAGGTGGAGCCGATGTCACGGCATCAGGAATCCACTCATAAACCAAAGTATTTGACAAAATGGAATTTTGACTTGACTATGATGAAAGGTCAGGGGGCTGCCAGCTAATATAAGTCATCTTGAGCGTAATGACTGTCTGCAGCTAACTCATCAGGAAATAAGTCCTCTCAGCACCTCAAATGTCAAACTAATGGTGTTGCAGCATGAAAAGTCAGGGGGTCCAGTCATTTCTCTCCATTCAGTCCTGGAGAGAGATTTCAGCCTGGACCCACAGACCACTTGACTTGTTAGTGATGTGAACAGAAATGCACTTTTTTCCTGAACAATAATAAGTATTTGTCATTTAAAGCACTTTCACCAGAAGCCACGTCACAGCTGACTGCACATGATCGACAGGCGGCAGGTGTCCCATTGATGTCGGAGAATACGCCACATTAGAAATGAACCTCTGAGAATTCACCACTGCTCACTCTCCTCCTTCGACCTCTGCTGATAAAATATGGAATACAGTCATGCACCTGTCACTGAAGAGCCACCGTGTAAGATTTGCTTATTCATGCAGTTATTTTAGCTTTGAAGTTTCCTCTCTGATTGTCATTTCCTTTTGAAGTGGTGATGAATTCAATGTCCTGCTTTAGATTCCTGCTGGAGAAGATGTTTTATCTTTCCAGCGGGTTGGTTGTGGTTATCTCCCAACCTTGGCCCCACCTGAGAGGACAGTCCTGGGGGTTTAACATTATCCTTTTTAGATTGTGTCGCCGTACTTTATGCTAATAGCAATATGCAAATGTGGGGCCTGACAACAGTTTTCTGTCACAGGCCTCTCAGGTCCTGCTCAGAGTCTGTGATCCTTATCAAGGTGTGTGCATGTGGGTACGTTTGTGTGTGTGAGGGAGCAAGAGAGACGGACACTGGGAGAGAGAGGGCTTGTAATAGAATTAGGAGTGACTGAGTTCGGTGCCACGCACAATCCTAATCACTTTATATTTAAAGACCCCGGATTAATTGCCATGGTTTGCAACTGGGTACGTGCGTAAGCAGCATATCCTCAGTAGGCAAAATGTCAAAGACAGACAAAACCCCCCAAAGCATTACACCCACACATGTTCACTGTTCTTGCCGAAGGACACCGTCAAGGACAGACTATACCAATGTATTTTTATATTAGAAAAAAATATGTATATAAAATGTAAGCGTTTTTTTAATACCTCAAATAACGTTTCCACATTTCTTTTGCATTGTGTTTCATTGGATTCTTTCTCTTTTCATGGTTACTGCAGCTGAGGGAGAAAAAGCCATTTTGCAGCTCTGCCGAGCTGAGTTTTGTTTATGAGTACAGCGCTTGTGTGAAATTCTAAATCTAGGGTAAGTATTGTGTCCTGAATTTTTAACCTTAACCTCCCGCTGCTTGTTTAAAATGCAAAGCATCTGCTGCTGCATACAAATGCTCCCACGATTTAGTCTCGGTCTCCGCCTCCCACTACCTACAGCGAGTCCCAGATGAATGCTGCGGCCTCCCTTTTAATTCACCTATGCACCTGTGTTGGCAAATCGCGCTGGTGATTAAAATTTGTATTATTTGCTAGATTACCTTCACCTAAAGGCTGTGCTTAAACATGAGTAATATCCCCATAGAGCACTTTAAGGGGAGTGTGCTGGCCTCATCAGCAGCAGCTAAAAGCCCTCTCTTCCCTCTTATTCCCTGGGAGCAGGACTGGGGAGCTTTAAAAAATAGACAGAGTCTTTACATTCATGGGGAGCAACGGAGGGGCAGTGGGAATTGGAACAAGGTCTTTAACATTTCCGACAGAGCCAGTGTCTTAACAGAGAAAAAGTTTGAAAACACAAAGAGGTTTGCAGAGTTACCAGCAGACAAGACAAAACGTCTCAATCAAGCTGCTTCCGATAAGTCCAGGCTACTAGAAGGAATAAACACTCATTTTTTGCTGATACAAAGATACTGTAAATACATTTCATAAATAGGACACGCAGATGAATCACAGGCGGCATCACTCTACAGCAGGGGTGTCCAAACTACGGCCATCTGCGGCCCGCCATCCATTTTAAATTGGCCCGCCTCAAAAAAAATTTAAATAAAAAATAAAAAAAAGTAGTACTTTGATGGCACTTACTTATAGCGCTTTGTAGTTTAGTTCTATTTTTTAATATATTGTACTTTCTTGATTCTTGTTGTTCTGGGTTTGTACCATTGAATGCACTTATTGTAAGTTGCTTTGGATAAAAGCGCCAGCTAAATGAAAGGTAATGTGATGGACTATGGCCCACTGTATTGCAGCTGTCCCTCAAAACGCAGCCACCCCCCCCCCCCCCCCCCCCCCCCCCAAACTGTCAAGGGTCCGCTCTAGGGCAGGGGGCGTGGCGCCGTGAGTGGCCCGGACCTTCGTATTTTTTTCTATATGTGGCCCTCGGGATAAAAAGTTTGGACACCCCTGCTCTACAGCATTGGTGGACATGGTGTGAAGTTACCTGCACCAACAGTTAGTCCTCAATAAACTGCAGGACATCCACAGCTCTTCTGCTCGACTGCTCACCCACACTTCACTGGCTCCCTGTCCCCCAGCAGATCCAATTCAAAGTGCTTCTCTTCACTCACATAACCAGGCAGGCCCCCCCCCCCCCCCCCCCCCCCCATCCACCTTACTGACACGCTCCTACGCCACATGCCCTCCTGTAGCCTCCACCCCTCCGAGGCCAACCGCTTGTCACTTACACTCAGAACCAAGCACCAGACCTCGCCCTCCCTCAGGAACTCTCTCCCCAAACAAACAAATCACAGACAGCTTCTTTCTGTCCACCACTAAAACTCTGCTTAATATGTCATCCAGATCTTAAAGGTTATATTCAGATTCTCCCAAGTCCATTTCACATAATATTGTGTGTGTGTGTGTCTGAGTGTTTTCATTTTCATAGCAATGCCTCCTACACACATAGACATATACTAAACTTAACAAAAAGACACAGTTTAATGTACAGTGTTGTTCTGATTAATATCCTCTAATTAACAATATGTGACTAAGTCAGTAAATTATAATATGTTTTAACCAGGAGCTAGTGATGACATTTCAGGCATTAAGACACAAAGTCTTCCCCCAGAGGAGAACGGGACACAGCTCAGAACACAAAGCAAACCCAGTTATGTGTTGATATTTTGGGGGAATTAAACCTCCGATGGGTGAAGACCCACCTGCTATGGTGCAATTTTGCATTTTAATAATTTCTTGCCGGCATTGTGTCATGATACGAGAACATGAAGGATACAAAAAAATTGTCTGAAAGCGCCATACTTATTCTCCAAACATCTGAAAACAACAAGAAATAATAACACAGCGAGCCACAAAGTTTTGTCTCAACCAACAGTGGAATATATGGGTGGAGGAGGAGATCATTACTGCAGTCTCTGGGAGTCCTCTTTTGTCTGGATGCTTCCTTTAGAGATTACACATTCAAAGAAAAGTGCTGCTTGGCACAAAGTTCTACAAAGTCCTGCAGAAAGTGGCAGTTTTTTTTGTTTTTTTTCACAGTGTCAGCTCACAAGCTCTAATTGATACATTTGAAAGCCTTGACATGGCTGCAGTAACATGAGAGGAGTGTGGGAGGCGAGTGTCAAAACATTTCTTCTCTTTGAGGCGGAGAGCATGTCACGACATGTTAAGTGCCAACACCAGCAGATAGACAACAAATGCCCCCAAGACACCCGGAGCTGGCTTCTGTTCTCTACTCTTTGAAAATACATTAAATGGTTCAACAGTCAGATGGACACTGTTTTATTATCTTGTTTTCCACATTTGTGGGTATGGACGTGTCAGAAAAACACCTAATGTTGTATTTTGGGTTGGAATGTGACCATAACCATAACTTTCCTATTGTTTTCAATTGACCGGCAATATACCTACAAACATAACCTAACAAGTCATTTGTAGCCATTAGTTGAGGAATATTCTGTGTGACCCACAAACCCTCAGTGATTTTCCTATCGAGCCCACTTGCAACTGAAGTTGAACAACCCAACAACAAAGAAGACGAGGCACTGAAGGAATGCAATCAATGAAATACTGAAAATAAATACCATAGTCTAAAAGTGTCTTATCAGCAGGAAAGTGTCATATTTACTTTAGAATACAATCACAATTTAACGAAAACACTGACATACTGTCAATTAACACAGTTGTTGTGGCCTGACAGCTGCAAGTAGTTGTTACTGGCAACTTGCTCACATTAAGGTCACTGCTCACTGGTCCTGGGCCAGTTAGCACAGGGCGCGCTAAGTAGAACATTATAACTAGAAATCCTCCATGTCCTTCAGTGTGAATGACACCATACATATAAAATGCAGTTATTTGACACATTGTTATTTTGAAATCATTGATCGGTGTATAGGTTTGAGCCTGAAAAAAATGGTTATCAATCACACCACAACAGAAGTAACGATCCAAAGGTCAGCCTTGTCTACCAGCCCGACTACTGGGACGCCAAGTACATTATGCATCCTAACTACTCTACCACTGCTTGTCTTTTTATGAGTGTAAGTCTTATTTAGATATTTATTTAGCTTTAAGTTTGAAATATTATTCTGTTTGTTTCTTACCAAAGAGAGCAGGGGCCACCAGGAGCCATGAGACAGAGAAGGAGACACGTAAGAGGGAAGACATGGCAGAGGAGAGACTAAGGGAGGACGACAGGATGCCGAGGCAGAGAAAGGAAGAGAGAGCTGCAGAACTGCACCAGAAACCACAGGAGATGTTCCACCATGGGAGAAGGGAGTGTGATGGATGGGTCTACGGTCAGACAGAGGAAGAAGGGTCGGAGTTTGGTGGCACTGCAGAGTGAAGAGTTGTATTTAGGAGTGTGCACCTCACGGTTGTGGTCATGTGTGAAAGATGGTGCATCAGTGGCCAACGGAATTAATGACTGGTTTCATTATGCAAATCTCCCATTTGGCTTGGATTTCTTAATTCTTTTCATTTGGACTTTAAAATTCCCTCCTCGCCTCTTTTACTTTGTATTTTTATGAATATTAGCCCATTGTATTTGGGACTTTTTACTTTAATCCATCCATTCATCATCTGTACCGATTATCCTTTGAAGGGTCGCAGGAGGGGTGAGAGCCAATCCCCTCTGAGATGGGGCAGGAGGCGGGGCAGACACTGGACAGGTCACCAGTGTATCAAAGAGCTAACACACAGACACAAACAACACACTCACATCCAAACCTTAATACACATAACTTTTGATTATCGGAGAAAGTTGGTGTACCTGGAGGAAACCCAGGCAGAATCAATGAGAACAAGCAAACTGCACACAGAAAGAAATTTATTTTAGTTCAGCTTAGCTCTTTATTTATTATGTTCATAAATAGGTGCTTGAATTCTAACTGTCAGCCCTCTGTTTTAATATTGTAATAAATTGATATTCATCCAATACAAATCTCTATAATCTCCTCAGTCACGCAGACACTGCTCTCGCTCTATCTTCCATTAAACCACAAGAACCTGCACATCAATTACAAAAACCCAAATTCCCTTTCTCAAAGCACCTTACATGTGCAGCTGATACTCGCAGCTTCTAAGTAAAAGTGCGCTAGTCGCTGCAGTATTGATGTTTGATATTGAACCAAGGTTATGTTGTGATAATACACCCACAGCTAGGCTATTCTAACTGCAGCCATCTGCGGATAGCACTGTACAAATCATTGATCATTACGTTTCCAGCAGTTCCATGTATTTCCTTGGCAGAATGTACCGTCTATGACTCACCCAACCTCTGTCATACCCAAGCTATTACCAGCACTGAAATGTAGAGAGCCGTCACAGGGTGGATTTCCAGGCCTCCTCTCCCTGTAATTGGCAAGACGGCTTCGGCTCCGTCTGACAATAGAAGGCTGAGTGAACAGAGGCTTCGTCACTGGGGAGCAATGAAGTAAAATGTGAGAAATTTGGGAATAACTGTGCACTATGAGGTAGATAAGACACATATTGATCACCCTCCATTTGCTTTAACTGCCTCACATTTCAGCGGTATATAACCTTAACATTTTGTGAGGTATGCTGTGGAGTTGAAACACAGTTCTAAGGCTCCCACTGTGTTTATAAGGCACAGTCATCCAGAGACTTCAGTGTCACAGCAAGCTGCCGGAGCTCAACGGTACAGTAATGTTTTTACAACTCGATAGGCACTTGAGAAAGCCCCAGAAAGGAAATCTCTAAAAAAGACAAGAGACATTCTCATTCACTTTTACAAGTGTTGAATGTGTTGCTGGGGCAGGTGCTGCGGTGAGTATGTACAGTGGTGTCACCTGAATCATATGGAGCACAGCCTATTTTGGGACTGGACTTTTCTGCTGATGGAGACAGTCTGTTGTTTGGGTTCAAAGGCCACCCTATCTCTCCCTCGCCTGATTCGTCTTGCATGGATTAAATGAGCTCCGTCTTTGACCGTCCGTCTTTATCACCAAGCTGTGCTCTGCTTGCATCTGCACACAGTGGCCCTTCACATTCACGTCCTGCTGAAGAATCTTTCTGAGTTTAAAGCGATGCAGCACTTACCACATTTTCAGACCAATTGTTGTCTTTCACTTCCAGGTAACACAAAACCTGCTGCCAGTGGGAATTCGCTTTTTCATTTGCTGCGTGTAGTACATGATGCTTGATTTTAATATAGAGTGGTGTACTAGTGTTGCACTATGTTACTGAGGCTTTTAAAATGTAATAATAGTAATATAGTCTAATGGATTTGACATTGAACTGTCTGCATTTTCCCTGTTGTTGTGAACACATGCTGAATTCTTAGAGCCCCGGTAAATTGCTTCCCCTGGGTAAATCCATCATCCCCTGATTTGATCTAAAACCAGGCTTCTGGTCTCGTGCTCGGGGAGTTCATGCCCTTTCACGTTACTTTTAGTGCACTGATTGCTCGGTGGAATGCGATGATTGACACTGCTGTTCAAGGTGAGAAAAACATACGATTTTATAAATAATTCACTTATCAAACTGAAACAGGATCTGCCTGTTTTAAATCTAGCTTTTCTTGATAAATCAACTGAGTATATGTTTTTTGCCAATGTGGCGGCAGTGTAACGCACAATCACCTTTGGTAATTCACACAAGCATTTAGTAGAGCTAAGGTGAGAATGCAAAACAAGTCCGACCTTGAGGCTGCAACAACAATAACCTTTTGGTTTTCACTTGTCAGTCAAGTACATAAATCTGAGGCTGCAGAAGAGACAACTCTACAGTGGAAGACTGGAAAAGTGTAGACTAATTGAATTCTGCCTTGACAAATGTGTATTCTTTCTGTAATCCCTACTACTCACATACAATCACCTGTATTGTTGTTGATGTTGTAGGTTCAAAATGAATGGACCCAACATGCCTTGTGTCAACAGTCCAGGCTGGTGGTGTTGGTGTGGCCCCCATAACGCCAATCAATCCTCATTTCAACACCACAGCCTACCTGAGTATTGTTGTTGGCCACAATTTTTACATCTCCTAATGGCTTCTTTCAGGATTATAATGCTCCATGTAATTCGGCAAAAGTAATCTCAAAGAGGTTTCATGAACTTGTCAATGAGCTCAGTCTCCCGTTCTCCAGATCTGAATCTAACAGAGCACCTTCTGGTTGCAGAAACAATGTAATGTAGTCTCGTCAACATGAGCAGAATCTCAAAGGAAAGTTTGTGAAATCCGTGTCGTGTAGTAATTAAACTGAGGGGATATGGCGTTCCAAAAATATCCAGATACTGGAATCCTCAGCTTTCTTGCATCTTTATATGTGAATTAAATTAGACACATGGCCTCATGCCATGATGTATAAATGCAATTACACCCTATAATAATAATACTATTATACCAGTAATACCATTCCAATCCCTGCGAGGACCAGAGGATGTGGTAATTTTAACAATCTCAATGAAAAGCCTGTTTTAAAGGCTTTCAATAAACCCCATAGTCAGAAAGTCTCAACCTTATCTTACTTGTAATGTTCACATGTGTAATAAAAAGATTACAATCCTGTTTTTTGAAATTTGTTGGCAGGGTTCTTGAATAATGTCCTTCATATAGTTCACGTTCTCTGTTGAGATTTTATAGCAACTGAAGCTGCCACAGGTTCTCTCTCATGTTTGCAAGGGGGAGGATGAGGTGAGGGGTATTCAGCTGCAACTTGCAACTTCACCACTAGATGTCACTAAATCTTACACGCTGAACCTTTAAGCTACATCTTGCACATTAACATGCTGATGTAAAAGGCATTACATTGGCAATCACACCCATATCAACATGAAATGATTGTAATCTAGAGTGTGAGTATTGCAAGTATCAGTGCTGCGAGATCCATTTTCATTCCTTGAGGATTTCTATGATATAGGTTGTGAAAAGCTAAACCTGTAGGAAGATGTGGTCTCGTCCAATTACAGCCTGCCCTGAAGTGTGAGTGGTTTGCAGCCCATCCCAGACTGGTGTCACTTTTCTTTCTCTCTACCACAGCAGCACAGCCGACTTCTGACCATCAGCCACATGATCAGCTGTCAGGACATAAACTCAGTCAGCGGTTTAAGTGCAACTATCGAACACTAATGCAGTTCAATACCACAATCCTTTAGCAAATCCTCCCCCCATGAAGGTTATAATGTCCAAATCTTTATTGAAATTGCCTCAGTGAGGTGTTGATCCAATTGTATGGTGATTCGGAGGATGCATCTTGTGTTCCTGTTGAAATGGATTATACAGGGAGATGTCCTTCTCTCTAAAAGCAACCATAACTCTCAGGTTTCAGCACAAACAGGACATTATAACCTTCATGAAGGGAGGATTTATTGCACGTCTGCTTTATTAGTCTGCATTAGTTTTAGCTTGTTGTTCCCAATAAAGGGCCAACTGAGCGTATCTGCAGCAGACTGCCAGGAATGGATAAAAAGATTCTTTCTTGGGTGTAATGCGAGATGTAATTGAGAGGACGCATTTATTCATGTGTAGCTATTCCATTCATGTGTGATGTTTGTAATGGAAACTTCAAAACATGAAGCCAAATTGACGGGGAGTACCGATTTTCAACGCCATCGCAGGAAGCAATTGGATCCATCATGTCTTTGGGTTCTACTTATAGCAGTAGCATGTCGTATTGTCCACTGAATGAGAAATAGATTTACAATGAGATATCGGAACAATCTCATATAACTGCACCTGCACAGAAATAAAGATGTTGTCGGTTTGTTCAAATTAAAGCCACCGAGATGAAAACCAACAGACATGATACTGGTGCGTACCTGGCGTTTTAAAATGAGCTGCTACTCCTCGCCTTTCATGACAGAGATAACAATATCACTTTGGATCCCACCGATGCCACGTGATTGTTTGTATTCGCCGCAAGCCACCTTGACTTAATTCCTGCTGTGCACCTTTGCCATCTCGGGACAACGGAGCTGTGGGGAGGCCGGCGTATGGCCGTGTTTCATATCAGCTGATCTAGCACAGCTATGGCGTGTTTGCAAAGCCTGCCCTGTGAGAATGATAAATTGAAGTGATACATGTGTGGCCTCACCTGTACGGCTCAGGAGTCTCTTGGGTGAATCGTCGTTCTCTGTTTGTGTGTGTGTGTTTGCACTGAACCTGTCTTTTCTCCTGGGGGGGAGCTGGGTACTGGGCTCAGCGGGGCCCCTGTGAAGACATTATCGCCCACCCATCTATCCCCATGGGTTGCAGCTCCCTACATCTCTGCCAGAGGGGCTTGAAGGCCATTTGTTACTCCTGGCATCCCACACGTCTTTCTACAAACTTGGTTCTTTCTTTATTGTTTCTATCACAATTTCTTACCCAGTATTTTCAATACACTTTTCTTTAAACATGCTATATAATGTATTGTGTCATATGTACCAATTTCCAATATTACATTACATTTTATTCATTTGTCTTAAATTATTTTATAATTGTCTGCATCTCAACATTACAAATAATGATGAGGTTATACAACAAAAATGAAAAAAGCACTGTTTAGACACCTCCGACAATATGTGCTATACTGCTGTTAAGAGGACACCTTGTAATGACCCTCTCGCTTGTTTATATTGAACCTGGTATAAAGCCCCCACAGTGTGATTTTAGGAATTAGAGGTGTGATTGTGTTAGCTTGAAGTATCACTGAGAAATTTAGAGAACTGAACATTAATCAGGTTGAAATCCAGTTCTCTTGTATTCCTTGTTGTAATATATTTCATTCGACCTACACTATTGATCAGGGGTCACATACAGGTCGACCGCGGTCTGGATCCGGACCCGGATGCCATTCTATCTGGATCCAGGCCTATGACTGATGAATACACTCAATGCCACAGAGCCAATTGAATCTGTGAATTCTGATAATGATGTTTCCACCTCACTCCCCATGGAAGAGAAAAGAGGGGGAAGAGGATGCGTGCTTTAAACGAGAAAAGTAGTTGTTAAAATCAGCACTGTCAATCAACACTACACCCTTCCAGCCCAAGACTCCCTACAGGTCACATCTCTCACTGAACAAAAAAAATAAGGGTTGAATATAAGAGGGAGAGAAAAGCAGGTTCTGTTTATAAGATGTGTTGAAATTGTTACAATTTTAGTTTAGACTGTCTCTTGAAAATGAGTTAACGAAAAGTTTGTTTTAAACAAAATCAAAAGCCTAATTTTGAGATGATATTTATAAAAGCTTTCTGGTGTGTATTATATATTTTACTCTATTAAAGTGAATTTATTTTTAGAGTGCTTTTCTATAATCCCTCCACTTCAAGATGAAAACTTACAAAAAAAAGATGTGTTAACACTGTATATTCTTGCTTTGATTTGTCAGTTGTTGACTGCACACAGATGTTAATGCATCTAATATTTCAATATGTATTGCACAGAATCACAACACTAGGGTCGACGTGATAATGTTTCCAGACCTTTGACTACCTCTCTTCCCTCTGGACCTCGCTGAATTTTAATGTAATACCCCTGCTGAAGGTTTGACTAAGGAAATCAAAGGCTTGTTTTCTAAATGGACAAGGATGCTTCGATCGAAACTAGCAGCAGCACAGAGCGTTCCTGAGACAACTGTCGGCCTGAGCCTGTCTTTTCTAATGATAAATACAGAGCCGCGCTGTTCACAAAGCAAAACCTCTCTGTAACTTCACTGATACTTTGTCTTGAGAAAACTACTTGACCAGCCTCTGTGTACCTCTCCATGTTCGAGCTATGCAGGCAAGTTGTGTTTGTTGTGTCAGACGAGGACGTTCGGTTTACCAAGGACATAAAAACAAGCTGCAGGCTGTATACAATAATGTCAGCACAAGTAGACACACAGTTCCACTTCCTTGACCCCTCCTGTGGAGGAGAGGCAATGAAAGATGCACTTACAGCCGGAGATTTGTGGAATCGGTGTCGAGCAAATGCTGCAGGCGCAGGTCCAGTGGCCATCAGAGCGGAGGAGCTGGAGGAGATCAGGACCTTAAACCTTCTCAAGAAATTACTGTAATAATAATAAAAAAGATCAACTTGGGCAGTCTGATGTGTTAAAAAATGTCCTGCTTCCAACACACAGAATCTAAACTTGCCACATACTAAACTCACACAGACAAAAACATTCCTGACTTATCAAATTTAAGTTTATTCAGGCAATGTTTTAACAAAGGCTCTACCCAGCTGGATGGTGCATGTTTTGGGATTGGCAGCTTCAATAGATTTGTTCATTATTTGATTAGCAATTGCTTACACACAAAGACAGAATAAGTTTTCTTTAATATAATTATCTGTGTAAACTTTTACTGGTTTATACTTGGTGCAGGTCAGTATCTAACTCTAACTCTAACACTATAGGGACATAGTTGATTTGCACCATTTTTGTATTTGATGTTAAAACTGTGGTCTTTCTATTTTGTTAATATGTTGCAGATTTAACTAATAATTATTATCCTGAACATCTCAACATTCCCAGAGTAAAGATAAATACTTTACTAATTACCAAACATTTGGAGGAAGTCTTTACAATAATACAATACCAACTAATGAATAAATAATTATAAACGAGTTATCTTTAAATCTGTTGGATTGATTTGATTGTTATTAGCCCGACATCAAACTGAGTTAAAGTTGTGATCTCATGCTGTGTAATTTCTACCCCTGGTCGACAACCTCTCCACACATTTGACCTTAAACGTCTCCATCCCACAAGTTTGGACACTTGAACTTGACAGAGTAATGAGCATGAGGAGCACACCGGCAGCTGTTAATCCTGGTGTGTCACTCACTGTCATGTGGAAAAAAAGGCTTGCTGATGCCTGCTGTTTGACAGCAGGGATTCCAGGCCATACAGAGGATTTAAATCAGAGCCTTGTTATTGAAGCCCATTGATTCACTGTCATCATAATCTCACCTCAGCAGGCCGCTGAGCTCCTGTTGCAACACATTTGGAGTTGTTTGTTTACCCAACGATTAGGCCTCATGGGTGCAGAGATGACAAAGGGGCCCTGGACATTACAGCACATAGCTCATGTACTACACAGTGGAGTCCAGACTGCTTTCCTATTCACATGCATCCACTGCACCTGGGAGGTGAAGAGATCATGTTATATAAGGTTTTCTTTTCAATTAGAGCATCATCCAATAAACAGCTAGCCTGCTTGAAATTCACAGACTTTCCAGTGTTCAGTGGTCACTTGGTCTAAATAATAATGGCTCCTTTTATAGACACCAGTTTCCTTGATACACATTTATGACTGGAAGTATAAATTACTCAGTGTGCTGGTTTTAATAATGCTCTGTACACTTATTTAGAATATGCAAATATTCATTTTGACTAACGCTCTTCTTTTTGATGATTTATAAACGCTGACACAATATTCCACAAGCAATATGATGTCGAGTTTTAGAAGAGGAATCTATGACTTGAATGGATGCTGAGTTGTACAGAATCGGGTTGAATATGGAAACCAAGCGAGTAAGTTATCTGTTCTAAAGATAGATAGCTTTTGAAAATGGAGATAAAGTGATAAAGTATGTTGATGCTTTGTGATATGCAGCCGTTAAAATATCCCCCACCCAACCCAGGCACAGGCCTCTCCAGCAGCTGCACATTGTGCATGTAAGCAGATCTGTCCCCTGTGGACGGGACTCCCACAGCGACCCACAGCCTTTTATTCCTGTTTGAACACCATTTATGTCTCTGTCTTTGTCTTTCATCACCAGAACGGGCCAACCCCGTCGCCCCGTTTCATCCACAGTGTCACATCATATTCTACTCACCATGATAAGACATAGGATTATCTTCAGTCATTCTGACCTCTCTTTGATTCGGGTCTTGTCCAGGATGGCGTGTAGGCTGAGACGGGGGTTGATGGGTAGCAAGTGGCGTCAAAGTGTTGTGGCTATGCGGCCTGAATGCATGAGGACAACGTGCCTGCTCCATTACCCCCCTTGTCACATTCTGTTTCTTACATCAAACCGATAGTGAGACTCTTTTGGCGATGAGACATGTAGGATTATGCACTCTGCCAAGATGGACAAATAGAGCAGACAGATCTGTTATGCTTGGTTATCAGGGGGCTCGGGTTCTGTCAAAACATTCCCTCAACTGCTTCTGAACTCCTCCAGACTGTTCTTATCCAGAGAATGTTGTTTAGTCTTATAGCACCCAGTGCTGCATGGGGCAAGGATTTCTGACGACTATCATGAAACTAACCGCTAAATTGAATGTATATTTGTATTGTTGGTTGATCTGAGCTTTTCTGATCTTTGTTTGTTTTAGGTTATTGCTTATGCATAATAGTGCACGTGCATGTTAGTGCATATCCCTCCCTGTGAAACGGATGGCCCACCTCGGAGTCCACTTTGAAGCAAAGGTCATGACTAAAATGTGATTATCGGAGGTGTTCAGCCATGACGTGACTGTTTTTATGAAACTGAGCAGCTGTAATAGCCTTCATAACATTCGCTAACAAGGTGTTTCGGAATTTGTTCGCTAAATGCTGCTTAAGCTCGTTAACCTGCCGCTAGCATCGGCATGGAGCGTATAACAACTATATTAGAACGGGCTGATTGTCGGGCTGGTTATTGTTTTGTTAGTTGTCTTGAAGTCAGCCTTTCTGGTAGTAAATTAATATACGTTACATATTTTGGCCGACGTAGCATTTGGTGCTGTAGCTCATCATTTAGAGGCTGCAAATACGTTCTATTTAGCCCTAAGAGCCGTTGACCTACACATTTTCAGTGATTGTCCTCACAAAATTAAAACTCAAAAACAAAAAATAATTCCTCATAACAAGATAATCACCTGTTTTAATTGAAGTATAATGAATATATGTATGATATACTCATTATTTTTGATCCAATTAACATTCGCCCTGAAGGAATGACATTGAAAGCTCCTGGGCGAACCTGATTACTTGTTGAAGTTTTGAATTACCTTGCATTATATTCTAATTGAGACTGGCATAATAATTTCAGAAGTAATGCTTCAAACGGAACCAGCATTTAAATGTTTGAAATTCAACAGAAACATCAGTGGGGAGTGTTTTGCTTTCAGTAACCGTTGCACATGAAAAATGGTTTGATGTATTAGTATTCTACGTGAAATTCACTCTTCATCCAAAAAAGAGCTGTGTTGTCTGGTATCGAACCACCGGCCTTAATGATGTATTACTCCTCCCCCTCCCTGCAATTTTGACAGAGAACACCTTGAACAACCGAGTTTTGTTACCGTATGTTCACAGCATTAATCTCGGCTGCAGCAGGGGCTGGAACCACAGCTGTGCCAGTGAAAAGATGTGCTCAATGGGTGCTTCCAGGTCAAATGATGTGATCGTCTCCATTCTATAAATATTATAACATTTCAATCAAATTGCATTATTTTTTTAATATAATCACTTTGGTTGTTCTGCAGGATGAGAGGATAATGTTGCACAATGGATTAGCATTTTTTGTATTGAACCCTGGTTGTTTCATACACATGATGTAGCACCAGTGACTCAGTAAATCCAATGTGGAGTCCACGGTGTACTAAGGATGCTTGTGCTCCTCAGCATCCAGGTCTCAATGAAGCTCTAAGTGATTGAAGAGAGAGAGCATGACATCAAGACCTGGGAGAGGATGTGGAACACCCAACCATATCCTTAGCTTTGATCTACTGGGGGGGATGAGAGCAGACGTGTTGGTCTTCCAGTTAGTCAAGTATGTCACTACAGAGGAATAAAAAATGGCTGAAGAGATGCTGTAAGTGTCGGCATGAATTATTCCAACTGCAAATTCTTCAAAAGATCGCTGAGGTGATTCCAGGATAGAGCTTGTCTTCTCGGCGCTTGAAAGAGCAGGTAGAGTTTCAAACAGAAACAAAATCTCTCAAAAGTTCTCTCAGCTGCCGGGGAACCTCACGGTTCTGTCTGCCGCGAGATGAAAGGGAAGCAGCAGGGTTTCGATCTCGACTTATCGCGCCACCAGGAGCTAACCAGGCCATTCCTCCAAAGCTCATGTCACCCGTGAGATTAATTGGCTTGGGTCTGCTCAGAGTACTACTGATTGGCTCTCATGAACTTTATCTCATTGGCTCAGGCGCTGCTTTGGGTAGAATGAAAGACTGAGACCTTTCGGCAGCCCTGCAGTCCAACGTCATACCTGTCGAGCTCTTTTGAGAGAATACTCTGTCTCTCATCCCTCCTCCTGTTGTCAGCTGCTTGTTAGCGTCCTAAAAGGTAAACTGTTGTTGTGTCATATTTTTAGCTCTGGCGGTTTCTATGCAGCTTCTGTGAGGACTATTTTCCACATAATTGCTAAATGCCATTCCAACTAATTTAACCATCTACCACCTAACCACCACACATCCACACACACACAGACAGACATTGTAAAAACACAAACACACTCTGATACAACATACCAATTAGCTTGCAGAAGATAAGTTACTACAGCTGTCCTGCTGTGAGCAGCAGTTCCAGTAGCAGGGACGTCTCTGAATGGTGACGTGGTTCAGGGGTTTAGTTTTAGCACAGATATGAGGATGAGTGCAGCTTTTAAGATTCCCACTCCCGAGTGTTCACTGGTGGAAGGGACACCGACCCACCTTTGATTAGAGGGTGTCGTTTTCAAATTTGTACATATTGCTCTAGAGACGTCCCACATTTTTGATGTGCTTCATTTACTGTTGTACTGAGAAGTGGTTAAAATATTATGGTATTTTATTTAATTGTGTACGTTGAAGATCTTAACAAAGTTGTATGAATTTTACATTGATGACATCCATGTTTATGAGAGAGGCGGCCCGCCTATAAAATATGACCATGAATAACTGAAACGCCAAATAAATCATTCAGTAACTAGCATGCACATCATAAAGTGTGAGTTACAGCGTTAGCATTTCTTTCTCGGTTTTTCAGTTTATCAAATACAGCAGAGCATATGTTTTAAATGATGTGTAATAGGCTGATAATTTGATATACCCCAGTACATATTTAACAAACTAATGCCTGACAATCATTATTTTTCTTAAATTGGACTATTTACCTTGAGATGTTATTCTTGCATGTAGCAAGGATTTGCACTAGGCCTAGATAAAGGAGTCAGAGTGTTGCCAAAATAGTGATGCCCCCTGACATGTGACACTGTAGCCTCCAGATGTTGTTGGGGTTCGTCAAGGCTCAGAGAAGTTGTGGAAACAAAACATGTGATACTTCAAGAAAGGGAGAAAGAGATTAGAGAGGTGAGGTAGTTTAACATTATGGAGCAACCATTTCCTGGGTACATAATTTTATGTAAAGTACGAACCTATTCTTTTTTAAGTATTTTCTCAAACTTGGAAGTAGGCAAATAGGAGTTCCAGTTCAGAGCTCAGAAGGCCTGTTGTCCAAATAAAACACTTGGCTTAGCCATTGTGATGTATGAGATCGTAAAGCAAGAAAATATGTTCAAGGAATCCCATGAATTGGAGACCTCGAAATTGCCCGTGGGCACAAATATGAGCATGAATGGTTGCTTGTCCCTGCGTGTTGTCCCCGTGATGGACCGGCGACCTGTCCCGGCTGTCCCCCGCCTCTCCACCCACCACCTGCTGGGATTGGCTCCAGCCCCACTGCGACCCTCAACGGATAAGCGGTGTAGATAATGGATGGATGGACATTTTTATTTCAAGGGACACATCAGCCTTGTGCACATGAGGATGGTAATGTGTGAGAGTTCCTATAAAGAAAGGCCATCACAGCAACAGTGGGATAAAAACAGATAGAAGCTGTGCACAGTGATTCTGTATTCATAAGTCCATCATGGGGTTTAGGCAGAATTTGACTAGAAAGATGAAAACACTTAAAAAAATACTTCCACATTCTGGTACATCACATATATATGTTTGTCTAGAATTTTCCAAAATAGGAAACAACAAATACAACAAATACAAATTAATAAAACACATTCAAAAGACTAAAACGATGAGGTAATTATTTTTGACTGGTTTTGCTATTAAAATGTAGCATTATCTATCTATGCATGTTCTTTATTTGTTCATGTCCACATGTTTAACATGAATCATTGCTGATATGTTATGCCCCATGGGAAATTAGCCTCTTCCTGTAGAGCCTAAGTCTCATGTGTTGTTTGTGTTGCCCCACAGAGAGCTGTATATACACTCTGCATCCCTTTGTTTTGATATCCTCTTGAATGCGTGCTGAGAATGAACATTGACCCAGCGCTGTATTAAAGTGCCTCAACTGAGAATGATGGTCTCAAATCTGAATTGAACATTCTTCATAAATACCAATCCCACCATTCTCTAAGGGAATCCAACCAAAAGGTTTAGAAAATGGAGTAGCACACACTATTTAACATTAGATTGTGTATAGCTTGACTTATTGTCTATATCTACTGGGCATCACCCTTACACATAATATGGAGAAAAGTATGTGTATCTGGCTAGTCATACTAATACCCCTAATACACTCAGACATAATTTGTATATGTACATGGACTTTATCCCAGAAACTTTTCATTGAATGTCTGACAAATAATACACAATTAGCCATTTCAATATTTATATGAAAAATGTGTTAACAGTACAAAGCCCCACTGTGTTCCAGCAAACCCTAAACAGCAGTCAAATCTGAGCAGTACACCTTGGCTGTGTGTTGATTCTATGGTTGATATGTTAGATTTGTCAGAGCAAATCCTTTTTTGTTGAATTCATCAGTAAGATATTTGTGAGAGGGAATGATTCAGACAATTTTATCCGGCCAAGGTTCTCTGATCAGCCTCGGGGACGAGTCAGGTATTGACCTCTACGTGAAGAAAGTCACAAACCAAGAGAAAAAAAATGTCAGCCCTCGCCATCAGAGCTCGACAATAACCGTAATGAGGACTTTAAATGTTCATCAGCTGATGGCAATATGAGTTGGGGACTGATAAGAGCTGCATACAGGGATCGTTACTGATGACCAGGCTCCTGAATGAAACCCATCAACCTCCCTTTTTGATGCTTGTATACGTGGTGAGACATTAGGCCACATTTGAATGGGTTCATCAAGAGGACGCTTGTTGAGATGAAGGACGGGACAGGTCTCACAAAGACATGCTCGCATTTACACCCCATTCAGGGATCAGAAAAAATTCTAAACAAATCTTCACTACTTCAATAACCTATTACAGAGACAAATACATTCCGATTGTGTTGTTGAGACTCAGTGGAGCACTGTCCAGATTTTCTATTTTGTTACAGTGTGTTCAAAATGCAAAACACTGGACCCCGTCTCCTGCTGGGAAGCCAATGAGGGATCTTATTGCCGGTTGTTAAGCTGTGGTGCCGGCACAGTGGGAGACGGGAGTGGGGAAATTGAATGGGATATTATGGACATCTAATGCATTGCACCATCCCTGTGAAGCTCGCTGCTGGCAGGGAAGAGAAAGCAGCCGATGACACCTGTCACAGTGGTTGCGCGTGAGACACTGCATGTCCACCAGCAGGGTTAGCAGTGACAAGGTCTGCACTGCACAGGGAACTGAGGGAGCCAAACTGGGAGGAAAAGGACCGACAGATAGAAAACAACAAAGCACACACACACACACACACACACACACACAATGGAACACAGTAATATGGGAGCTCTGGCAGCAAAAGCCAAAAGCTGTTATGATCCTGTCATTCAGTCAAGACCATGAGCTGAAGGAAGCATCATTACAAGTGGAAATCACTGCAGTAATCAATTAAGAGACACGGCTGCAGATTTTCTCTGCTCTTTTATTTTTCCTTGATTTATAAACAACAGTATTGTTTTTGATACGATGTGTCATTTGGTGATGAATATTAGTGCTTCACATGCGATGACCTCGTTTAAATAAGAAGTAGTCAGAGAGAAATTAGGCGTAGCACAGGTTGACTAAACGTGATTTCCTCTCTTATCTGGTAACAACAATGACAAAGAGATCCAAGCCTCTTTGGAAAAAGCCCTTAGCTCTGTGTCATTCCCATCAAGAGCTTTGGATGGGGGGGGGGGGGGGGGGGGGCACACTCTCTGTTGGGATAAGGTTATCTTGAATGGAGGAAATCCTGGGAGAGGCAGTATTGATCCAGCCCACTTTATTTCTCGCAAATCTCTACCTGGACCATAAATATGTTTGGAGGAATACTGTCATTGCTTCTCATTGGGGGCTCAGCGCCGAGCTCTCTGGAGAAACTTTCCATTGACTTTACTTATTCCATATTCAGTCTCCCCCTCAGGCCATATCATAAATGTCATCATATGCAAAGAAGGATCTTCTGAATGCCTGGCTGTATAAATGGAGCTGAACACTCGGGGCTTTATCTCATAAAGTGACCTTACCACCTGGCACATCTCTGACTTAACTCTAAGATATAACCTTGACATTTAATTTGCTATGAATCCAGAGATACTTACCTGACTTGTTTTGCTGTGGTGTAAAAGGCTGTTGTTCATGAAGACTGGTAGAAATGACAAAAAGAAACCAACTCTCATGTGTTTCACGTTTTTTGTGGGTGGCTAGTAATATGTACTTTACCAAAAGCAAAATGCAGGTAATTTGGTGACAAACATATTGCACCTCTATACCTCCTCTGCAATAAAAACCCTGTGCTGGTCCGATGGTGCAAATTTTTTAGAGTGAAACAGCCACGGGGTCAGTTTTCTATGCGCAATAACAACAGTCTTGATAGAGCTGAAAGGGATCAGTAAACAGTAATATAAGTCTAATATCTGAGCTGCACTGGAGAGAAATAAACAAAAGGATTCAGGTAGAAGCAAAATAATCACTGAATACAGAAGGGGCTGAATACAATCTGACAAACAGAGGTTGTCTTCTGCACATAGTAACCACGGATGACAGAGTGGGGGAAGCGGGTTGGCCCGGGTCAGGCCTGCAGCGTAGCAGAACCACAGCATATTGGCTCTTCACTGCAGTTAGGCCTTAGTGGAAATGCATATCATCACTGGTGCGGCTGAATCGGAAGAACCTGGGCGATAGAAAAACATGTTATAAGCCAACCAACATATCACCTCTTAAATCAATCCTACTTGTTGAGCTGGGCTGAAGTGCGGGTCTTAAAGATGAGAATGAAGGTCCATCACATGGTCCACCAGTTAGGTCTCAACCCCGTCTCCAAGAGATGACAATAATATAAAACTACTGTGTAATGGAACATTTAATTACATTTCAAAGCAAAGACAATTATAAATTCTGGTTCATACAATTCTACCTAGCTGCGGCTAGGGGCCAGAGCACCCTGTCACTTGGGTCAATGGCACAGAACAATGGAATCACATTTGATTTATACTAAATAAGCCCCTCCTTTCACAGAGGTAGAATGTTTATCCAATCAGCTCTCTGCGTGTTGTCTTCAGGCTTAGATTTGGTCACCTCCAATCTGAATGAGGACCCCTTCGAAGTCTCACTACACATTACATCAGGCTCTGCTTAGACTCCAAGTTCCTCTTAGACCCCCGTCTCTGCTGGATGACCCATAAAAGAGTCTAGGTGTGAAAACCTTTTGTCTCAGCAGAGGCACAGACGAATCTCTAATGAATACACATCTAAGTCTGCCAAGCTGACCCCCTATTTTCAGTCTTAAACATACAGGAACACATCAGAATAATGTTTCCATCTATAACCGTCATTCCTTGCATGAAACATATCTAAATATAAAATCTCCCATCACAACTGCTAAAGCGAATACATTTTGAAAGTAATCATTTTGATTACACTCGAGTTTGAGTTCAGCGCATCATATATTAAAAGTAGGCGGTGGTGGTGGTTGTGGGGGTTGGGGGGGTTAAAAAACTGTTGTCGATAATGCTTTACTAAAATGTTGAATATCAAATTGTCTGAAATAATAAGACGCCGTCCAACAAATGTAGCTGTTTTGTCTCATGTGTCCAATCATGTTGTTTCTAGGTGTAAAGGTTGTTGGTCAAAACCAATAATCAAGTTCCCCATTGGTCGAACCCGATGAACCTTGGTCATCCAGACACTTTTTCTTTGGCAGCACAGGTTGAGGTTTTGGTTCGTTACCAAATACCTGCTAAACTAAAGACAATCCAATCAGCCACAGATGTACTAACTGTAACTTAACATGAGGCTAATTAGCAAACATTAACATTTCTCAACAATGTCATTCAGACAGTGTTAGCATGAACATTAGCATTTAGCTCAAAGCACCACTGTGACTATAATGAACTATATGCCAATGGTGTCAAAATTTAAATATGTTCGTGTTTATTCCGTCAGCCCAAGAAATAAATTATATAATAAAAAGGGCAACTGGCAAATACAACTACACTAACAACATGTAACAGTTAATCAAAGCCAGCCCTGTACATCGTGTGGCATGTTTTCTTTGAGAAGAATTTATGTAGCATTCCCTTCAGTTGTAAGATGAAATATGCATTATAAAAATGGAAATGTTACTTCAAAAAGAATGGCTGGGTGCTGAAAAACACTGGGTTAGAACATAATGGATGGGACTTCGAGACAGCACTGTGACATCTTAAATTATGAATACGTTTTAGAAAGCAAGACAACAGAGAAAAGGACATCTGATCTGCCTTGCAAATTGGACAGATGAATCAAATCTGCATCTCTTATCATGGAACGAGGAGACAGTGCGCCGTAACATATAATTTCTTGCCACTTTAGACCCTTAGCTTGGCCTGTGTGCGACTTCCTGTCAGTGTAACCAAACCACAGATCCACAGATTGTATTTCTAGGATTTCCCCAAGGTAATAGATTCAAAGACTCAGGAGAATTTCACAAAGGATGCTGGATCCTACCTGACCTTGAGAATCACTGTCATTTATTCTTAGCTTTCCAAGGAACTGGCACGGAGAATGATATTAACATCTGCTGGGTCACAAATCACAGCAACGAGTGGGATGCCGCCCGTGATTTTCTTGCATGAGATGCATTTAATTGAGATAATCTGACGGGGGGGGGGGGGGGGGGGGGGAGTGAAGCACAAGCTAGGTGATAAAAATGGTAAATTCTTGGCATTGTCAATATATTTATCAACGTGAATGCCCATGTTTTCCGGTGATATTGTGTGAGTTCCAAACACGTCACATTCATATTCACAATTTTGAAGTAGCACTTGTAAAGTAGATAGTTGGGCGACAGAACATCCTTGGTCCTCCCTATACAAAGATTTGAGCTCCATAATATATTTCACAAAAGCTTTTTTTGTAGGAAAATGGACATAGTCATAAGAGGTACTCTTTAACTATCAGCAACCATTACATTGCCCATATTTTCATGTATTCATATGTTTAGAGCCTTTATGTTAGATCTTGATACAACAGAAAAGTATCCCCTTAACTGCTAAGTGCATGTAATTAAGTGAAGTGCATTTCATCTTGTTTTTAAAACATCAACAACATTTAATTCAAACATACCAGATAAAATTGCCCTTAAACATATATTAGTGTGATAAGAAGTACCTTAAATGACATAAAACATCTTTTTACATCTGAAATTAACATTTGTTTTGACTTTTCAATTGGCCCCATGATATTATCCACATTAATCACAAAATGTTAAATTTGTCAGCCAAATCAAGATTGATTCCGAACTACAACCAATCAAGCCCTACCCCGACTTGTTAAGGTGGCAGGTTAAAATCATTGCTCAACTGAAAACCATTTTGAAAGGAACTGCAGTGTAAGGTATTTAATTGAAGCACTTCAGCGAGTGAGTGTGAGTGAGGAATTAAGTCATTTAAAACAAGATTTTTCAGTTTTTATGTGAAAATATTTATTTTCTCATACATAAATGCTCAGCTTTAAAAAAAAATACATTTCGTATTATATTTATCATTACCTGGAAGCGTTTATTGGCCTTCTTGTGAAAACTTCTCAACCTCAATTGACCCATCATGGCCACATTAAGTACTTCATTAGGGGTTATCTGCCTAATAAAATATCTACCACGTGTACAATGTTGCTGCAGTGTCCTTTCTGACAATATGAAGCTTGGAAATATATGTACCTGAAAATCTGACTACACAACCCAGCAGGCACCGGCCATGACTTTGTAGCTAGATAAACTATGACCTCCATTCCTGAAATAATTAGATGGACCAAGGTTATGCTGTAAATCAGATCAGCTACAACAGACTGGGTTCCATTCGAAGTGTTTCCTCAAGGCTAATTTTGTTTCTCATTCCTCCACCATCAGTTCACGACTGCTCATCACAGATAAGTGTGAGCCAATGGAGCTGTGTTTCCAAAGAAGCCACTGAGCGTGCCTAATCCTATTTTAAAGAGCTCAACTGGGGGGGGAAGCTGTCTGATATCCACTCCAGCCAGAACCAAAGCCTGGAGATCCGGGTGCTCCACTAGACCCTGCAGATCTGGACCGGAGAGACTGAAGAGTAGCTGAACGGCAAGATGCAGAAGGTCTCACGGGCGATTCAGTGGGTGCCACGGTGGAGCTCCACTGGAGGCATCAACAGTCTAAGTTGTAAATACATTATGTGTGGTCAACACTGGAGGCAAGGATGGGATCATGGAAGGCACAGATGAGGTGGGGGGGGGAAGATAAACTGCACTCGAGGCAGAAGAAGGAAAGAAAGGACAAACAGCCAAGGCCAATTAGACTAAGACAGCAGCGGTGGCTGGTGAGGAAGTTGGAGGGTGGCTCTGTTTACGCCTTTTCATCACAGTCACCCTGCTGATCCTGTCAACTGCAGGAAAACCACTTTTCATATTATAGATTAAGCATTGCTGGCATATCAGGCTCATGTTAAAACTGCATGTTTTTATATTTAACAACATATTAAAGGTTTCTGTCACAATAGAGATGTCGTAACTTACAGCAGAGATCTTTTCAGCAACAAAAAAATTCCACCTGATACGATTAAGACGCAAATCGAGTTCACAGATGAGGTAACGTATAAAAGTCTTATTCGTGTTACACAGCAAAGTGAAATAAATAATCTTGATCCATTACGACCAATACAAAAGGATAAAAACAGTCGACTGGTTACTAGCTAACAATGTGTTTTTTCCTTCCTCATATACGTTGTTACGGCAGAGACAGGTGAAACTACAGGTTAAGCAGGTATGACGTCACCAAAGTGTTATAACTCAACCAAATATAGCCGATCAAAATGAAACATCCCATTACCTCGAATCGAATTGTGCATTTTTCTGGGTTTGAATCTTGTTGGAAACATTTCAGATCATGTAAGTGAGCGAGTCAAGGAAAATGTATATAACATAGGTCCAGTCGTTTATAGATATTTTTATGAAGAATTGTTTATACTTGTTATCTTTAATCTAGTACATGTTATGTCCAGAGGATGAATCCTTTTGACTTTGCTGATTAAAAAAATCTACTTCACTGTGGCTCAAACTAAACCTTAACATTAATTACCCTTTGTTTCTCAGACCCTGAAGTGTGTTTTACGATTAACCATCGATTTCCCCTGCTCTCCAAACGCCTCCCTGGATGTCCCTGCTGGAGAGCATCACTGCAGATAGGAAGGCAAATGACTCAACATTTCTAAATAATAGTCTTCTGATTGGTCAAGATGAAAGCTCCAGGTATATGTAAACCAATTCATCTGTATAATTAGCAATATCAGCAGCTGGTCCTCTATTATTTCTTATTTCCGCTACAGATAATAAGATAAACAACACTCAATATTGTTTATAAAACAGGAAATACGATTTTGGGAAAATATTTACAGACCTTGTCAGCATCTGATATGATCCAACTCTTTCTACTGCCAGGAGGAAATTTTCACTTTCTGCAGAGTGCTCATCTCATAACACTGCATTTGCATGTTTCAAGGGGGTGACAATGTCATTTGCATAAATTTAATGAGCCTTTCAAAGGGTGGGAAAAATGTGGACACCTGCGGAAACAAGCTGACATTGTTCAAAGGCCCCTTTTCCCCTTATTACTCACAATATTGGCCTTGGCTTGCAGACAAAGCACTGTTACGAAGATAATCAGGAGGTTTGACATCTCCGGCATAGAGGGGTTGTTTTCTTTGGAGTAAAAATGTGCACAGGAGATGGAATTTCATCCCCGGCTAAATGAATGACATAGATAGTTAGGACGATACCAGGCTGAGGACTTGTTTCTCTGGGAGTTGCTGGCAATCACCGGTCACCAAGGCCAACCTGTTATGGCTGGCAGAGCGAGGCATCTCTGTGGTATTCCGTCGAATTTTTTGGATGAGAGCAGTTCAACTGTCAGCAGCTAAATGGGCAAACTAATTACCAGTGTAAGCTGATTTCCTGGTTGGAGCTCTCAAACAGCAGCGACTCTCCCCTGAGCACCGGGTATGATTGTTAAACTGAGAAAAGGTACATGGTTCTTGGGCAGACACACAAGAGACTGTGTAAATGAGCGGGAATGAGTGTATGGAAATGAAATAAATGTGCTGCTCTTACTGGGAACTGTGTGCTCTGTGAATTCCAATGGGGGGGTCTCTGTGGCAATGACGACAATGATCTACATCCTCTCCATCAGGCAGGATTCTAATGTGGATCTATGACACGGTGCCGCGCAGGTTTAGCCGAGACCTTTTGTCTTCATATCAGCAGATATGAGATGAAAGTCCAATGAGAGCACTCCGAAGACGGCATTTGTGAAATCTCGATACTCCGTCATCGTCATTTCCATTTTATCGTTTTGCGCGGGCCATAGTCAGCAGCTTATTGTTCCTCCTTCTCCTGAGTCATTTATTAAATACTGATGAAACAATGGTGACACATAAGCACTGCTTTGTCAGGCCCGAGCTAAGTTAATTAATTAACAATCCATGTCGCGGTGCCAGGAGGCGGTTGATTGTATCGTCCTAATCCGTCATCCTGTGTAAATTGACTGAGATTGAGATCTAACAAGGCTTTGACCTGGATCCTTCCCCAACAACCTCATGAGCAAAACGTTGATGTGGGGATTTAGCTCGGGAAGGCAGGGGGACATGTTATCTTTGGCCACGCCATCACCTCCATTAGCTCAGAGAAGCAGATGCAGCAGTGGTCAGACGCTCACCTGTTTATGCGATAACAGTAGGATTGGTGAGCAACCTTGAAATGTGTGTCCTTTTAGCTGCGATATCCTGCTTTCACACCTCAAACCCTGAGCCCGAAAGATTCCAGCGCACTTATTCAGATACAATTAAAACTTTTATGTTTCAGTCTGGTCTTTGTCTCCCACCATGTCCTTTAGCGTTTCGAGTTTATCCCCGGAGCGATAACTGCCTCTGAAATAATTCTAACCCTTTTTTTGCGAGGGCTTTGAGCTCTTTAAATTGTCATTCAGTCGCGGTATACGAGCGACAGTATTCAGGAGGTGTCCCGTGACCTGCTCATTCTCCTAATGAAAACACAAGCACACAATTGCATAGGGCCAATTGCTTCCGTATCCTCAGCAGGAAAAAAGTGACACTGGTGGTCACACCAAAGTGGATTGTGAATGCGCCGCCATCTCCGCGGGCCATCTGCCGCAGCAAGGCACAGTGACTGTTGAGTGAGCCGGCCCCAGAGGGAGGTTAGAAGTCTGCTCATTCTCATTTCACTTGCTCTTGGACAGACTTAAAAAAAAAGAAGCACAGCAGCCGCAGCGACAGCTTCAGACGCTGGTACACAGTCAGATGAGGAACTGCTACATAAAACATTTTATCTGAATCCAGGTTTTTGGATTTCATGTACAATTATGCTGCAGCCACGCACACCCACACACACACACACTGTAATCTGTGAGTGTGTGTGTGGATAAACCACATCAGGGGAACTGAATGCAATACTACAGCAGCAATTTTAGAGGAGACATAGTGTGATTATTCCGTTTTTCTGTCCTCTAGTGTGGTATATAGGGTTTTTGAGTATATAAAAAGGTAAAAAGCCCAAAGTGTGTGATAAAGAGAGCTGCTCACCCTCATAAATCACTGCTCCTGAACCTCCTGAAGCTCCTGAAGCTCCTGAAGCTCCGGAAACACCTCGTCAGTAATCATATTAAAAGATTTATACGTACGCCCTTCACTAATTTAGTTTAAATTTGTATATTTTCATCACAAAAGAAACGTACTATGCTACCAATACGATCTATAACCCACTGGTTGGTAGGAATTACTTCCACCTGTCATATGTGAACTACTAACTACCTGAGCCAAAAATGCATTCAGCTGTGAAAACATGCAAAACAACAACAAACTCTTTCATCTCCTCTCCTCTGGGAGCGAGGTGGAGTTTACACACACACACACACACACACACACACACACACACACACACACACACACACATACACACAGGCCCAGGGCCGGCCCCGCCCCCACTCACTAACACACAGACAGTGAAGCAGAGATGAGAACAGCTCAGTAACGTGAACAGTGGCACCAAAAACTTTGAATAAAGGGTTTCCATCAATGCAAAACGAATGGGGCCGCTGTTTCAAGATCAGCGTTTGGTTTGTACCACGTCAGAGTCTCCTGTGTCCTGTGTCCACTCTCCGGCTGACCTGCACTCACTTTACACTCTAACAACAAACAGCAACACTAATCAGAAGTTGTTAGGACCTGAAGAGAACTGAAGTTTGATTCGCTCCAGAGTTTATGGTGCACACATTTAAACTAATTGGGGAATAAAGACTTTGTGCAGACTCTGTTAACCTGCAACACACAACACGACACAGCCATGACATCAGGGTTAACGCGAGCTGAACAATCTGGGTTCATGATGCGACATCTTTGATCGTTATATACACACAAACACACACAGATAGATAGATAGATAGATAGATAGATAGATAGATAGATAGATAGATAGATAATGTACCTATCAACGACTGCACTTTATTTTTAGATGGAGATTTGTAAATCGTAATCTAGTGCACTTTCATATTTTTGATATAAGTTAGAAAAATGTTTGTATATGCTGTCAATTATAGTTCTTCGAAAGAAAATTCGCAATCGGCCAAAATCGGAATCGATAGGTCAGACTTTAGAATATCGGAATCGGCCAAGTAAATTGGAACTGGTGCATCTCTAGTTAAAGCTAATGCATCCAAATACTGACCTAGGATCTGCTTATAGGTTGTATGAAGGCTGTTTGTATCTTCAGACCAACATATGGCTGATTCAGGGGACATAAACACTCGAGACAGAGAAAGAAGTTTTTTTCCAGTTTGAATCAATAGATTTTCCTCTCTATTAGGCCAAGACAAGAATCTTTCTCTAACCTTATAGCCTGAAATATAAACCATCCAGGGTTCTTAAATAAGGATAGTATATATACATAGAAATGAAATCCCTCTCAATCATCACAAATCCAGTGAATATATGTGCAGACGCCCGACCTCTGACTGTATTTACCAGATGATTTCTTACCCTGTTGTGCTCAGTATGTTGCTGGGCTGCAAGCTGAGGGCAGTGGGTTTGTAGCTCACAGCCAATAACAATGCACTGGGTGAGAGGGCAAGACTCTCTCTATCTCACTCACACACACCCCCACACACACACAAACACACATACACACACACGTGCACAGAGAGGGGACAGGAAGAAGCATGCTCTTTGGCTGCATTAACACAAAATCCGTCAATACAGTACCTTCCCACAGGGTTGTGTGGTGGTGTGAGTGTTTTTATTTGTGACTTAGAATCTAACTGCTGTGAAACCATCCCATCTCTCTCTCTCTCTCTCTCTCTCTCTCTGTCTCTCTCTCTCTCTCTCTGTCTCTCTCTCTCTCTCTCTCTCTCTCTCTCTCTCTCTCTCTCTCTCTCTCTCTCTATTTGGCAGCGAGCAGAGACCTACTGTGAATCTTGCGTTGACAAAAAGCAAGCAACAAATTCAACATATAAGAAATGTGGTTCATTATTTTGCTGGAAAACCAAAAACAAATGCTTTGAATTGTTGTTTATTGATGCATTGATGTTTAGAACATATAACTTGGGTGTTATTACGTTTCCTTCAAAACAGTGAATGTTGCAAAGTAGCTGTTTACAAATGTAATTGCTAGGAGACAGTGCGAGTTAGAGGGATGACAACTGACGAACATCTTAAACTAATTACCTGAAGACAGACTTCAGCTGGAGTTATTAGTTGTCATAGATAGAGGGGGAAAATCCTGATTAACTGTGACCCAATGACAGGTTCCTTAAACATTTCTACCAAGAGATTATGTGCCATTTGTGTGTATTTTGCATACTTATGTTTTGTCGACTGGTATGTGTACGTGTAGGTTTCTGATGTTAATAACGTGCTTCCCTTTATTCATATGACAGGTGGAGGACACCTGAGTGACGAACAATGAAGGAAACGCTAATGAACGGTTCTACTGGTATTATATAATTAGCTTCACTGCCTTGCTGAGTGTTACTCAAATTATATTATTTTAGTCAGGATGTGATTAGTCTCCCATAGGCCGATGGTCTCTAGCTGCGCTGAATAATCCCCTGTGCTTCCTATAGAGAGACATCAAATTGAAATGGGCCTTCTTAGACAGCCAGCTTGAAACTTCACAGAGTGACTTGGACAGTTTAACCTCTGAGGGAAGTTCCAGTGGTGATTAATTTCATCCCTGATACACTATTTTAAATAGTTCTCACCTGGGGGGGTTGACAGCAGCAAAGGCCACAAGCCCATGACCCTCTTCTATTCAAAGAGATTACCATGCCTCAAGGAAAACTGGGCAATTATGTATAATTGCAACTTCACAGCATCTCGTATAAATGGCCTCGTACAGTGTAACGCACAGTATGTGGCTTGGTATTTAACAAATGTCAGATAGTCAACACAACCATCGTTTAGTTTTGTGCATCTTTGACCTTTGAAGTCCGGCTTTGTTAATGAACGTGGTTGCTTGTAAGCGGGACAACAAAGAGGAGGTGGAGATGAGCAGATGAAACTGTACACTAACATCTGCAGGGTGTCAGTGTGCAGGAGTTCAGTCAGGTGTGCACTCACCTCTTTGACCTTTGTTTTGGAAACACCTTGTCAGGGTTGAGAACACCGTTCTGGACTCCTTCACAGGAAAATACTTTTTGGAGCGGCAGTGGAGCATGGCTTTACCGGAGATGAGAGCCCGGGGACAAAGTGAGCAGCGCCCTGACTTCATGTCACTGTACGCTACGACAGCCCATAAGGTGTGTGTGTGTGTGTGGGGGGAGCTACAACACAACAACCAGGGGTATACAGGGCCGCTTCTGACAAGGTGAGAGCGGACAACAAAATGAAATCAAGATTCATGGTGCTGTAAGAACCAAGTGGACTGAGACATGAGATAACGTACAGACCTAGATCTTCATAGCACTAATAAATAAAACGAATATTAAATCAATATAATAATGATAATCTATCTATTAATTACAGACAAAAGTGATGTTGTCCAACAGCAACGACTCTTTAACATGAAAAACTGATATTAAAGTACAATACTGAGTCACTTTGATGGTTTTTAGATCTGCAGCAACATCAAAAGCTCCATACAAGGTGTTCGTAAGATCCCTGAACAGTGAAAGTTCAATATATATTTAACCCTCACAGCTCTCAGACATTCAAATTGGGCGTCCAGCAGCTTTTGCCAAGTAAACCAATCAACATTACACAACGCAACAGCATCAATAGCCTTTTTTTCACAGGAAATATTGACAATATTTTATTCCCCACATAAAATGATAGCAATTCCTGTGCAGCACCTGTTAAAGATCAGAGAAACTGTTGTTATAGCCTTGCACACTGTCAACACACTGTTGCACACAAGCTCTCTAGGCTACAATAAAAAAGGCCTATCAACACATGACACTTGTCTTTCATTGTTCCACTACTTCTGCCATCATGATGGTAATAAGTGAAATGATGGATACAGTTCAACAGTTGACTTGTTCCACACTGTGTCGCTGGCTCAGCAGCAATAATAAAATAGCTACGGCATGTGTGCATTAATAAGAGACTTGAAGCAGTCATTTAAAGTAAGTCAAAACTTATTGACTGTTATAACTAATTACTTTTTTGTAGTAATGACACACTTTCAAAATAAGTAATGAATCTACTGTAATAAATGATGTAATAATGAAATTAATGTTGAAATTCATGGTAACGTTTTATATTCGATTGATCAAAGAAGTCTGTAAATGTCATGATGGATTATTCTTTGTTTCCAGTTAATAATATAAATGAGTGTAAATGTTTACTATGAAGGATATTCCTAAAAAAAATAAACTCATAAATAAAACGTTCTTAGTTATCACCTATGAACCATTAGAAGTGTGTGGTGCTATTTCTCTGCAGAGACACTCTGCTTGTTTTTGGCTGTGTCTGGACCCTGGGTGAGCAGTGGGGGGGGGGGTGGACGATAGTCATCACCAGTGTGATAGTGCACCACGACAGGGATGGTGCAATAGCTTCATCACCATGATAAATCAATAAACCAATTATAGAAAATAAAGCGTTTTATTATCTTGAGAAAGCTGAGTTGTGATCTGAATACTTGAACACTACCCGCTGCTGTCATGCAAAGTGTGTGGTTAAAGGGGAGCAACCAAACTGAAGCTACTTTAAAAGACGAGGGGTGTGTTGGAACCAGAGAGACAGAGAGGCAGGTGCCCAACAAGATGGCCCCTCTGTTTGCTCAGGTTCAAATCATCCCACACTGAGCAAACTACAGTATTCACATTATTCTCTAGTTGTAAACTGTGTGTCCGTCCAGGAGCAAACCTCACAGAGCCCGAACTGAATGGTCGGCTTTTCAAATTTGATTCTATTTGAAACTTACTTGAGCCCAATGCAGTTAATATAAGCTGCACTGAGTTTGTGTTGCTCCGTCCCTGACAAACATGGTTATAGCTTGTTTCCCCTGATCACAGTAGTAAACAGCCCAGCCAGTGAGACAGAACCTGACACAAACACAAAAATCATTTAAATATTTTTTATCCAAATCTGGCCTGGGTCCTGACGGGCTCAGGCTGGGTATCCACGCTCCATTACGCAACTCTGTTGACATGTTGTGACGGCAAAGAATCCATCGCTCGTCCGTGAATATGAGGAGACGACCCACATCCAGGTCAAACCCAGCGTGAGGACCACCACAGCTAGTGGAGCACGTCCCAAAACAACACCTGTGTCCCTCTCGGCATCGTCCACTTGCTGCTGCTGCTATGCCAAATATGAAAAACCTAATAGAGATGGAAAATATTTTAGTACACTGGGCAGGATTCTCCTCCCAAAGTTTCAAAATAAACTAATACCAGGTAATATCGCCTCTCTCTGGAATGAAGCCCCCATCAGAGAGTACTGCTATGGGTGTGAAGGCATGGTGGTGGTGTTGGTGGTGGTGGTGGTGGTGGGGAGGACTCAATAAAAATAGCAGCCAGACGTTTTCTCAACAGAACAAGGTTTTATAAACTCTGAGAAGATGAACCCTGAGATTGAAAACTCTTGCTCGTCAGTTCTCAAATTTCCCCACTGTGGGACTATTAAAGGATTCTATCTATCTATCAAGAAACAGCAGATCTGAGTTCCATCGACTCTTGAGAATGTTCACTCGGAGTTGAAGCACGCGCTCGGTGAGAGGGGGAAAAAAATCCATCATGGATGGAGCTCCATAGGATTTACAAAGGGAAACAGGTACATTTTAATCTGGTGGTGCCAGGAGGATTAATGTGTGACAACGCACATTTATCTTTAAAAACAACTGCGATGAAAGAGCCTCGGAGTCGGAGAAGAGACTGAACGAGTCGACAGCACCAGCAGCATTATTTATCAGACTTTAATTTCCTTAATGGATGATGAAGTGCTGAAATCCTACTGTTAGATTAAATTTAAAAATATATTTAATCACCTGTAACCTGACGGTGACAAAGTGCTGCTGGCAGAAGATGCAAATTGAGATCAAACAGATAAGACATAAGTTTTAAGATATTTGAGTGTAACGTCACAGTCTGACCCGGCACCGCCCTCGAGAGAACCGTGATTTGAAGTTGAGAAAGCGTCGAAAATGTTCACACTATTTTACATTGAAAAAAACAGGTTCGAGACTAAATGCAGCCTATAGGAATGTGACCAATCAAGAAACACTTCTTCATAGCTCAGAGATGTGTCTACAGCGTTAAGCAGATTTGATTTATATATTATTTGGTTAACATTTCAGTGCAGGGATCAGATTGTTGCCTCCGCAGCATCAGTGTGATTTAAAGACAAGTGTAGCCACCATGTTTAATGTTTAGGTGTAAGACATCGTCCCCATTGATGATTGAGTGATCATGAAGGAGTTAAACTTCTGCACATCGATATACTCACACATGGGCTTTATCATCCACTCTATAGGAAATTAAGCTTTTTCCGGCTCTGCAGTGACAAAGGGAAACTCTGTTGATGCACAGAGTTATTTACTCTAGTAACTGACTGTCAGAGTTACAGTAATATCAACTTCTAAACCAGAACTCCCAGCACTTCTCATCGCAGGTTAAACAAACCCACTGAAGCAGGTTACCAGTTTACTCTCTCTGTCCTCTGCTCGTTGTCCTTGTCATGGATGTATCAAGAGCTGCTGGTCGGTGTGGCAGTGTGACCCAGGGCAGCATTTTCTCACTCTCTCTCTCTCTCTCACACACACACACACACAGAGCTGAGAGGAAACAGCAGACAGGAACTAATGTGCCCTTTGGCATTCACACACAATCCACGACAAGGACACAGAGCAGCGGAGAGAGACACAACGTGACCTGGTAACTCGGCCAAGAATGTGGCCGAACGCGTCCCAGAGCAACTCTAATGAGCTTTGAGGGATTTGATCCACGGACGCATCGAGGAGGCATTTGTGTGCTAAGTGCTGACCACATGTGATTGGATCCCTCAGGACGAATGTTAATTCCAGGTCCTAAAAGGGTCTACGAGCTGTTTATGAATAGAACAAACTAAATACACATGCACACCTTTTCCACATTACTGGTGGGACTATGTATGATGAAAAGAATCCAGGCATGAGGTTGTTTTTTAAGTCATGTTACAAGGACTACATGTTAGGAAACAAAGTGGTCAGATTCCACACTTTATACGTGAATAAAGGGGAAAAATCTTCCAGATGACACACAAGAGGATTATATACACACATGCACACCCAGAGAAAGTTGAACCACATTAAACATCAAAAAAACGTAAAAGTATCCGGACACAATCAGCCCATCAAAGAATGTATCTACAAACAAACTTCACGCAGACGATAAGAGCCTTATTTGCCAGAATGTTAACTAAACTCTGTCGAACCAAATTAGAAAACAAGCTGTCAGAAACTGGGATTATACAATATATGAAACAAAAAGGCTGTTGTGTCATTATTTGGTAAAAATATTTGTGTAAAATGTCATAAAGATGTGAAGAAATACAAACATTGGTGGAGAACCGCTGACCCGACAAAGACGAAGGGAAATGCGTTCCGGCTGGATAATGTCTCACAGCCTGGACTAATAATACAACATGAATTTAAACACAAAAACATCACAAGGAGGAGAAGAATCCTGTCATCCATGTATATATATATATATATATATATCTTTGCAGTGGTGGTGAAATCAACACAGTGTATCTAAACATACAACAAAAAACAAATCCATATCATTATGTTTTCAGGTAGAAGTAACTCTGACAAGTAGCTGCGATGAGCCTGCGAACCCGTGCTTGTTCCTTCTGGATTTCTTTAATCCTTCGTTAATTGAGTGTTTTTCTTGCTGCCATCATTTCTGAGATCCAGGGAAACAATGAACTGACCGTGAAGAGCTGCTCCGGAGTAAATTTGCAAAGAGAGAAAATGTTTATGTCAAAAGTGTCAGGAAGAGTGAGGAAGTCAAGGAGATAAAGAAATCACTTAACTTTGTCAGAAGAACTATGTCTAAACGAAATGAGATGATAATGGATTTGATGAGAGGTAGAAGAACTCCCTCTTAGAACCTGGAGCAGTATTTTAACATGAACAACGTAATTCAGCAGGTTGGAGACAAGGCAAGTGTCGGTCATGTGCCAGGGCTGCAGCAGCAGGAGGTTGGGAGGCCGCCTTTCAGAACAGAAAGAAAAAAATAACAATGCACTGTGGGAAGGAAGAGTAAGGAATGGTTAAAGATTCCAGAGAAAAACAAGAGCAAGGTCAAATCAACACTGACAGCCAGGTGGTCGTAAAAGTGAATGGGTCAACAACGGAGGCAAAAGTGCTGGTCATCAGAGAGAGTTGGACCCAGACCAGTGATGACAACTCATGGGAGAGCAGCACAACAAGGTAATGAAATATAGTTCTGTTGATCTCAGTTCAGTTTATGAGCCCTGCACACAAGGTTATATTGTTTTTGCATATTAGAGAAAAGACCAAGTCCATACTGCTAGGTTTTCGCTTGAAAATTGTGTTTTCAATCTAAAACTATTTCTGTCCACATCAGCCTTTTGGCTCCTACAAACACACCTGCACACACATATCATGTGAGCACTCACTGGACAACCTCGTGATGGGGAAAACAGGAAGACATGTGCATTTTTCTACACACAGAAGTTGTCGCAGTTTGCTCAAACAACAGGTTGTCTCCTACACATGCAAACAGTTGTGTAATTGTAAAACGCAGGCTATAACACAACTTGCATATTTTTTCAGCAGTATTATCGACTTAAAAATGCAGTGCGCGGCCGAGCTGATCTGTTTTAAGACAAACATGTAGAAGTGTGGATGAAGCCTCAGTTAAAAGTGTGTTCAACAATCTCAACAACTACTGTTTCTTACACAGGATCAGTTTAACCTGAGGCTATAGTCAGATCTTGAATATCATTATTTTTCATATAAGCAACGTTTCGAAACATCAAAGATTTAAGTCAATTCAAGAAACCATTCAGAGAAGCAAGAGGGAGGGGGTATGTTGCATTTTTAAAGTAGAAAGTAATTTATAATCATATTAATTATTGATCTAATACATACTTTACTGTATGTGCTGATTTGTTTTTGTTTGTTTCCATGACTCTAGATTTACAGCTCAGAGGATTATATCCACACACCAGTACATGTGTTCTGCCCAGGAAGTGAGATATTTTAAATAAAGCATATATATTATTTAATTTCATGTATTTTGTTTAACATATGCAACACTTAAAAGATTAAAAGGATTTATTACACATTTATTACAGTCTGATCAAACATTCAATTTACCTCCATTTTTTCAATCTCCTTCTTCTGACCCTGGGTAAAAACTGTACACAAGAGCTACTTGTCTCTGCTTTGTACAACAACAAAGCAGAGACTGGTTTAGAACAAGAAGGGCTACTTGAGAGGCCTGTGTGAAGAGCATGCTGGGAAAACTCACTTGTCCTTGTTCATTCAGAATAATGGCTTGAATTATTCTGTGCTTGTCATTGCAAGGCCAAATATTTATAATGTAGTGGGAGAAGATAACACAGTGAGCAGTACTTCACTTGGGAATTTCAGTTGAAACACAATATTTCAGAGAGAATATACTCCACTAGCTACTTTGCTGATTAGGATATCTACCCTCTCCAAGATGTTTTATTGTTACACATACATAATTGAAGGAATCATTTTAACTGTAAATAATAAAATGTCCTTTAAACATATTCAAAAGTGATTTTAATGCTTTGGAGGCACAAAATGATTACAGATAAAAAATGGTGCATAAAGATGCCAACATGAGGCAGACACGGACCAGACGTTCAGTGAGCAGCTATATGGAGAATAAGATATGGGAGCAAAGGGATAATATAAACAATCCCACATGACATAGATAACTGGTCTGATGAGATATTAATAAGTCTGCTATACACAATCTAAATTATTAACGCTTTGACCTGCTCTTCATCCATCTATCCGTCCATCCATCAGTTATCTATATAGTTTATCCTTTTGAGAGTCGCTGGGGGCCGGAGGCAATCGGGCCGACACAGAGACAAACCACCAGTCACATTCATATTCAGGTCTTCAGACTGTGGGAGGAAACCCCACACAAACACAGAGGGAACATGCAAACTCCATTTTCTTCACACTGCCCACTTTGACCAAATAGAATATTCCAATTCTTTTCACAAATTAACTAGTGAATGATCATGATAGAAGAAAAAAGTCTTACAGCATAGTGGCCATTGGCACCACAGGCATCCGTTGCTCATTTCTACAGGAAACACGATGAGGGTCCTCAACACAGGACCAGCAGTGTTTTTAACCAGACCCCAGAATACTGGTCCACCACCACACATTAGCCAGATCACCTTATTTCTGACCTACACTCACCGGTGGGCTGCAGCTCGGATAAATGTCAACCCTTGATAATCATTTGCAAACTGTTTGCTGCCACAAGCCTCTTTGGGGAACTCATCACCTCAGTGTCAGCAACAGTCGGCGGCATTTTAACCTCTCTGTGAATCCAGAGCACTCAAACTCCACTCTCTGACTCTGCGTCCTGACAAACAAGAACCACCAACTGGACAATCATGGATGAAATAAGCAGACATTTTGTTTAAAGAAAAGTTTATTCTTTTTTATATAACATGTAAGTTGTTCAAGAGGTAGAGAAATAAGAATTAAATTGTTGAAATGTCAAACTGCTCGTCTTAATCTCAAAATTCTAAATCTGCAATTGAAAATACAACATTGTGTTTGTCACGAGAACATGTTCAGTCAATAGAGGAACAGTCCTGCTTCTCAGAGTTACTGTCATTTGATGCATCTTTAAAAATGTATCCCTAGAATAGTCTAAAGCTGAGCTAGTCACTCATCATGTCTGTCTGTGTTTATTCCCCTTTTCATCGTGTGTCTTTGTTTTTTGTTAGTTTAGTGTTTGTGAATATATCATTGGTACTAAACGGGTTGTTTAATGAAATAAAACTTGTTAAAGCTTTGTGCTTGTACCTCATTAATTTAATCCTGGATGACCTATATCCTCACAGAACCATGATGAGCCTAGAAAATTATAATTCCAATTGACCTCTTGAATGGCTTGAACCATAAGGAACGCTCCCTGGTATGTTAATGAGCCATTTCAGCTTCACAAGTTGTTGAAACTATTCATCATGAAATTGAAAGTGAATCACCCAATTCCTCCTAATTTGATCCTTTTAGTCTATTTTAGATTCCTGTTCAGGCGATATATCCACTGTGCTCTTCACCTCCCTGGCAGCAGTTGGCGGACACACATAGTTCACAGCTCACAAACTAATGAGGGGATATTTTTCTTTTGTTTCTAACGAGTTCACCAGAGACCAAAGCAAAGAGAGTGAATCTCGTTCTTCAACTCGTAAAGTGCAGCAAAAGAAATCTGCCACCTTTTCCAGCAATATGTCGATGTTGGGGAGATTATTGTGAGCCCTTAGAATGGCCAGAAAATAAATACATGTTTTAGTTTTTTATAATTTGAATAAAATGTTTCTAATCCTCCAACATCTTTTTCTGCACACACGTATATATGTATATAGTAAATGTTCTATGTGCAGTTGGGATATCTTACGAGTGCACATCTCATGTTATCCTCTATTAATCACAAACCATTTTTCTTTTATAACGCCTCATGTTCGGGGGGGAAACTTTGACAGGAAACATCCGAGGATCTGTACGTTGGACCTTGATATTCAGCAGTGGTGCTGACCTCAGGTTCAAAGATGAAACAGACTCTGAATCTGCCGCCCTGGAGACTCCATCCCCACGCAGCCATTCAGAAGATTTTCAAATGATCGAGAGATGCCTGTGGTTACTGAAACATTAATTGCATATGATTAATTGACGGCCCTGGTAAAAGGATTTTAACAGGCTGGTGCGCTAGTTTCAGACAGTTTCACTTATAGGAGCCAATAATGATATCCATCAAATCATCTAGACTAGGGCCTATTACCATTTGCTTCCAATGCTTGTCCATTATTCATAATCACTAAAAGGTTGTTGTATGTGTATGTAATAGACTCATATATGACATAATTTACATTTACTCCTAACCCTATCTCCTGCATGACCTTTGTGGTGAATCAGTCTGATTTGCTGTGCAAAGAAAATTACAAACATCACAAAGTACCACAGAAGAGTTTTTACGCTTGGCTGAGGTGGAAAAATCGATGTTTCTATAAAAGGTAAATGCAGCAATGTGCAATTGAGGCATAATTTGTAAATGAATCCCGGCGTGCATGAAGCATGAGGCCTCAACGTTGTGAAGCTTTCGCTCCACGGAAGAGAAAACATCACTTCTATATGGAGCGATTCACAAACTGTTATGTTCCTTCGGTAATTGCATGAAACAAACATAAACGGCACATTTCCATCTTGTTTTCTAAGTTGTTTTTCACTGAGGTTTGAGTGGTCGCCTCTTCTCCTGGTTTTTATGCCCTGCCAGAAGATTAGACCACCAGCTGCAGCTGTATAATATTTACAAAACAGTTGTGGATGGAAGAATCTATTTATTTTCGATTTGCTAAAGGTCCTGAAATGTGGTTAAAATGTGCGCTACATTCTGAATTAAACCCGACCTATGGAGAGACAAATAAATTGAAGGCACACTCAGGGATCAGGAGAGATTGAGTGTGCAAATGGATGGACTGAGGCGTTATTGCAGTTGTTCCAGTTAGGATAAAGCATTTGTAATTCCACATGAAATAGCTGTGAATCAGTCACTGAATGAACAATACTGATAAAGTTAATTGTCTCAGTAAGTCAAGACAAGGACCCTTCAGCCAGCGTCACCCTCGTTCAATTATCATATTTACACCTGAGCTTTTCTTACTGTGACATGTCACAATTTTTTCGGGGGGGGGGGGGGGGGGGGAGGCTGCTCCTGCAAATGCACCAACCTTAGATGATTTCTTACAAAAAAAAACTTCCTGTATAAAGGCAGAGTTGGAACTAATACCCTCAGATGCATTATTAGGACGAGGCTGTACTGCAGGAGAGAGATGATGATGAGAAAAAAGACAGGTGACTAAAAGAAGGCAGGCTGTCCAGAGGTTCATCCGATGGCACTGGAAGAAGAGAACCAGACGAAGCTGTCAAGTTCTTCTCTTTCTTCTTCCCCCCCGGGTTCAAATGAGGGAAGAGCCAAGTCTCCAGAATCCAACCCCGCCGAGCTGGTTGGGGAGGAACTAGACGGAAGGTGAAAGTGCACCATATTTGTGGGAAGCGGTATCGGGATGACCTTTCGAAACAAAGTGTTGTGTGTGTCGACATTTTAGAAGAACATTATGAGTGTGTGCAGCTGCTGAATCCTATTTTGTATTTGTTCCATGCTCTAAGTTAAGAAGCACTTAAGTTTCTGTAAAAGCTTGGATAATGGAGTTGTTCTATGCGTTACTATATACACATTAATGTGAATTACAGGTTCTAACGCCCTCTGCATTGTGCTTTTCATTCACATTTTGTTAGTGCTTGAATTCATGCTGTGTTAATGGCAGTCAGCCATTTATCAACTTGCAGTTGGCACATCTGTAATCTGCAGCTCATTCTCACTCACCTGTTGCTAATATGGCAAAGCTGAGGTCTGGAATCAAATTAGTTTCTGTCCGTCTGGAAGTTTAGAATCCACTCAATAGACAGGGATGTATTTTAAGATGTGCTTGGAACCTGGCATCGCCACTCGAGGGACCCACTCTCTAATGTATACTTCCAGCAGGAGAATGCACCGTGTCACACAGCAAAAGTCGTCTGACACCGGTTTTCATGAATATGACAATGGGGTTGGTGAACTTCCCTGGCCTCCCTCACTCACCAGATCTGAAGTAGATAAAAAAAACACCTCTGGGATGTGTTTACAGGAGATTCTCAGCACGAATGAGCGGCGGGAAAATCTGCAGAAGTGATGTGATGAGTGACGAGAAAAGCTACCTAGTTATAGCTATAAGTGTTTAATCCAAAGTGCAGATTTCATACATTTTTTGGGTTGTTTTTATTTATTTATATCTATTAAATCCAATCTTCAGGTTTCTTTCTTCCAGGACGTGGAATGGAGCCCTGGACACTTTCAAGGATGGACACAATCAAATATTACGGATGGCTCCACATGCAATGAGAAATGACGTGACCTCCAGAGGGGGACTTTAAAGGAAGTGTTGACATTTTCAACATAAAGATTAAAAATACATGCATCACTCATGCAGCCAGTGGGGCCCGGGTGTTACTGTAAAAGGTCCTGTATCAGCAGGACAATAGGGAACCCTGATCTCATATTCAGGGATTCATATTCTTATGATATACAACTGCTGTGTGCTTCTGTCACTCAAGCAGTTCAGTATCAATTCTGAATTTAAAGATATTCACTTTAAAAAAACTAAAATTTTGTGATTTAGCTCTTAAAGGTGGCTTTTATTTCCTGTTTAATCTGAACATTATTACAAATCACGTTTCTTTTTAAAGGAAATTAGCTTTTCTCTCCTACGCTTTAGTGGGATAGAATTTTTTTATCAGATGACCAACATCTGCTTCCTCTAAAAGTAGTCTCCTGTGGGCTCAGAGGAAGACGCCGTGCCAGCTGATGCCCACGACCTCATCGGCCTTCTGCTGAAAAAGAACTCAATAACACACCTGGGTACAGTGAAGTCCAAACTCCCATTGAACGAGTGACAGACATGAATGTGACATAAATATGAGACATTAGGCATATTTTTTCTTGTTGTTATTGTGCATTTGTTGTCGACAGCAAAATGTATTTTTGATGAAATTATTACCATCCCAAACAGATTATGTTTTCATGTGTGTTTTAATTAGCAAGATTACTATAAAACGACGTGTAAAAAGGGGTTGAAGCATGACCGAAGAGAGAACTCCTTAAATTTCGATGCAGATCTTGATAAATGGGCAGATTTCAGATACTTTAACGTAGCAACACGTTACCTATGGCGGAGGTATGCACTCTCCAGGTGAACCTTCAGGTATTTTCATCTGCATTAGCTACACCACCGAAAAATGTCACACATCTACGATTGTCACTTTAATTTTTTTTATTTTGTTTACGTTTTCACTGTTTTCCCAGAGAATAATTAATGGCTCTTGATGAAAACTCATAGTTACTGTGTGTAATTTGGTGAAGCTTGATTGAATTAAAGGGGATTTTACAGCCCTGGTGGAGGTTTGTGATCTATTGAGTTCCACTCTATAGTCAAATATACAGCCACACTGAGTCCAGGCACGTAAAAAACAACATTGTATACATTATAAAGACACTGGGAGGAAGAGGAGGTTAAAGGACGTTTTAGTGGGTTTACGTGCCCACGACAACAGATATTGCAGCAGCAGTATTATAGATCTGTTTGATAAACATGTTACTGAATCAATGACTTCAGCCAAACAACAATATTATTAACTTGCACAGTAATTCGCTGAAGCACCAATTATCTGCTTAGTTATTGTTTATGCTTGACACACTGCACTCCTCCAGATCTCCTGAACAGAGTCTTGTGGTGTTATCTTATCTATCTGCTCAATGCTTTATCATATTACTGCCAGGTTTCATGGTTAGAGCCGCACTATATGATGAAGCTTAATGAAAAGGTTGCTCGAAGAGAGACGAGGTCCTGATAACTGATCAGAGCTCCAGAGACCTGTGAATGAAAGGTCACTTTGGGGAGATCAATGAAGAGAGACTGGGTCAAGTGCAAGATGTGTAGTTGTGCGAAGAAAATGTTTGATTGTCGTACTTCTTGTCCAGGAGGAGCCATTCTGACAAAGACATGGCCATTCCTCCAGGATGTGGACTCGGACACAGGACACTTTCTACTTGGACAACAACTGGATGGACACAATAAGGGATTTTTCAATACCAATTTCAGTAATGATACATATTTATCTAGCTCCAGATGCTGTTGGATATGATCGAACTCCATTCTTCACTGTTGGATTCACATTCATTATAACAGTAATTGACTGATTATAACATTTGTGTGATTCCAAGAAAGAGTCCTGGATAATCAATGAAGATCCAAAAGACATTAAAGGTCCAGTGTGTCAGATTTCGGTGAAAGGGATCTACAGTATTTCACTTATGTGTTTCAATTTTACTAAATTGTACAAATTGTTATTTTCTTGACTCTAAAATGGCTTTTTAATATTTTAATATGACTTGACTCAGCTGCAACATGTAACTTCACCACTAGATGTCACTACATTCTACACACTGAACCTTTAACATCATTCGTATCCCTCTTTCCCGATAGAGAGGTGGAGAGAACATGGCACAATGTGAGTTCCCCGGAGAGATGTATAGTTATAATACTGAAAAGAAAAAGCCTAATAATAGTACTAATTGCAGCAGTGGGTGTTGAGCAAGTGTCGTCTCGTTGAGGACTGAGAACCCTGATCAAAGTTTAGTGCTTTGTGCCCCGTACACCGCCTCCTACTACTTCATTGGAAAACAGAATGGTAATGCTCCCTCCCTCCACATAAAATAAATTGCCTATGGATATAATCCAGACAGAATTATGCCTCCTACCACAATCTATTTGGGAAAAAAAAATAGTCGCATATAAACATAAGATTCAGGAGACGGGGCGGAAAATGACCAATTCATGTGAAATCATGAATGTGTTTAGGACAAAATCAAAAATTTTACTGGAAGGTGTCACTTCTTACCTTAACTGTGACAACGACCTCTAATAAAATACTTTTTATTGATCTAACTTCACAATTAGTCAATCAGAAATCCTGCATATAGAATATTCACTGGCTCTGATGAAGGAGGTGCAATAAAACAAAAACAATAATTATCACAATTCAATTTTCATCCAAATAAATATTTCAAAAGTCAAAGGTATTTATCAATGTATCAATACACAGTACCTATGCAATACTGTTATTATTATAGTTATGCATTGTTTAAGAACCGATAGGATACATAGCATCAGTTTTGTTGTGAGTTTAAAACCACAATTTACACGATATGAAAGTTGTGTTATTTAGCTTTGTATCTTCCTGTCCTCCATGAACAAGTTTTTATGAGTTTAATTAAACCAAAATTGAGCTAGTGTGTTTAGCTGAGTCTCTGATGAAAATCAAGAGGGTCTTAATTCTACTATTTGCATTATCACAGCTAGGATGAGCAGTTACACCAACTGCCTTAATGTGTTGACTTGAATGTATTATTTTATTTCCCATACACTCACGCAGTCAGTGGATTGATGGCAGTAAATACATTTGCAGTCATGCACTGTATGAACTGAAAGGAAGAGACATATTTATCAATGCATTTTCTACATCAAACCTCCTGTTCCATAACATCTGACAGAAAGAAGATCGGGGCAACTTCACACTTAACCCACTTCACAGAGCAAATGTGACTGTTTTTTTTCTTGCTGAATGGTTTTACGCTTTTCTAATTTGTTTAGGGTCGACTGCCTGAGTTCAGATCCAATTCACTCTAGTCTTTTTAAGTGACTCCTACCTGAGGACAAATCAAGATGTCACATGTGATTAAACCACCTCCTTGTCAGAGAGAGCACAGAATTTCTTATTCTAGATGAGCGGCTCTCAGAAGCCCACCCCATCACACAATCTGCATCAATTATTAGAAATAGTAGGTTAAGCAATTAATTAAAAAAAGTATTTTCTAAAAAACCATAATTGTACAACTACTGAGCCAACATGTGGCAATGATTAGCAATGTAAAAAGGGACTTCTCCCTTTTATATTGTAAAGATGCTTAAAGCAGTTATTTTATTAATGAAATCTTCTTGTGTAATTTAAACTGTATCTACATTATTTATCAGGCTTATTAACTAAAACTCTCACATGATGTTGCCTTGAATTGCACTTACTAGTCAGAGCTGTTGCTACAAGGTTTCCACTTAGCGCAGCTAATTTATATCTTTCTATATTGATTATTTTGTTTTAGGGCTTTAGCATCCCTGCATTCAGAGGGTACATTTTGTTCCCCCTTTGCTGGGGATGGGGAATGAGTAAAGAAGGCTATTTCGCTAGACCATTTTAATTTGGAAGCAAATTGAAGAGCAGCTTTGTTTTTGGCACTACTCGGTTTAAATTGATTTATTTGTGTTGGAGCAAAATTCGCTCTGTTGGCTTTGGTTGTTTAAAAACAATCACTAATATTCAAACATAGTGAAAAATACTTCTTACAGTAGGTAAACAGTTTTATCAAACTATTGCTGAGCTCGACCAGGACGGAGCCGTAATCCTGCTGTAGCTTCTTGCTTATTTTCAATTACTGCGCTGGTCTCTGCTTCACAAATGTTAAAACGTGAGCATGGTGCTCTCAGCTATTTCACAAATGTTTTATATATATATATATATATGTGTATATATATATCTCATATGCAAAATCTGAAATGTGCCCTTTCTAAATAGGTGCTGTAAAACTAAAGTAAAATTAAGATCTAAATCTTTGCAGCCACAAAGTCTTCCCAGTGAGTTAAAGAGTGATTTTAAAGAAACTACAGTGACCGCTCCAAATGACCACAGACATGGCTCAGTGAGCAATGTGCTAACGTCACACCTTTCCTCTCTGTGCTTGGTTTCATTAAGTCCCTTCTCTTTCTGTCTCCTCCTTCCACAATTACACAAGGCAAAGAAATGCAGCAGGGGCATATATCTTCCAGCAGCACCATTCCCTGTGATATATTCAGCTCAGTGTTTCCTCTGCCTCAACCTTCCCTTCCCTTCCTTATCAGTGGAAATGTTATCATGAAGGAACGTACGAAGGTGGCTGTTATGAAGTCACTTCATTTTTGAGCTGAGAATAGACTTAAAGATCGTTGCTCGACTCCGCAAAATATTTATTCTAGAGTTAAGCAACCTGGTGGTAACAACTGCAGGTCAGGTTGGGTTGTGGCAATTTTGTTGAACAGAGTTTTGGGCTCAGATTCAGTTATTATTAAAAATCTAAGTTTTTTAACTAAATATTGCACAGGTATAGGATGTTTTTTTTAATGCAGGACCATTGCACTTTCCTATTAAACAACATTTAAATCTTCTAGATCCATAATTCTATTTGGCTCCGCATGACATTTCACACATTCATTGATGCCACCCCACTGCTTGTCACTAATGACTTGCAGAACTCAATTGTCTATGAGGAGGTTCATATCTCCAAGGATGATCAATGGACAATCGCATTACACAGTGGAATGTTTTAACTTCCATTTGTTGGAGAGTATGAGGCCTGTCTGGCTTTCTTGGTTGGACAGACTGTAAGAAAAGACATTTCTCCTGAAAAATGAACTGAAATCTAATTTCTAACCCTCCTACGCAGTAATGCAGTAGTTTATACACATGTTGAAGCTCATATGTAATAACTGAGACTAGTGTATATCTGTCTCGCCTCATGTTTTCACTACAAACCTAGCACTCACAAAAATAGAGATAGATGGGGTCGATGTTATCCTTCCAGTCAGAAACGCTGCTACAGTGCCTGAAGTCGCAGAGTACATCGATACTGGAAATCATTCTTTACATAGGCATGACAGAATTACATGATGTACCTTTTGTCAGGGCAGGACAGGCACATTCGTCATTCATGAAGGCCCATTAACATTTCATGAAGTGAATAGCAGAGAACGGAGGCTTTAACCAGCGGAGACAGCGTCAGGACCTCGGAAAACATTGCATGTTGCAGCCAGAGAGTTGTGTGAATACATTTGATTGCCATTGTTAAATAATGTCAAAATCACTCAGCCAACAGGCAAGTACCATCGAAGCAAGTAGGTGCTCAGAGTTTGCCTGTATGTTTCCACAAGTGGCCACAATTGATAATTCTCCTCTTTTTGAGACGTGGCTCTGTGTGATTATTTCCCAGAAGCAATCTCAACAAGAACATAAATAACGTCCCGTAATAAAAACAAGCAGACCTTGTAATCAGACGCATAATACGTTTCTTATTGCGAGAGTTTGTTGAGAGACTGATTTACTAACAAAATAAAAATCAACAGCCAATCACTTATCAAATCAACCGTATATTAAATTGAGCAGGATATTAAATTCTAATAAATTTGCTCTGTGGCCTGAGTGATAAAATCTGCAACACACTTCCTCTACTAACGGTTGGCAAGCACAGAGTGGAGCGTGTGGTTTTTATCTAAGAAGACACATTTGGATCTTTCTCTTGTATTCATTACTTTTGATTTGCATGATTGTGAAGTTACTTCTGTTCATCCTGAGGAGAATATTAATGCATGAGTCAGATTTGATGGCAGTGGTTCTGGGAACATTCACTAAAGAACACGAAAGTGAACTTCTGGGGATATTAGGAATTTAAAGCCCCTGAATCTCCCCAGATTTATGATTTATGATTTTTCAAAAAATACACAGAGGAGCCAACAACATATCCGACAATTCATGGACAATTCCTGATTCATTAATATGCACATTTAAGTAACTCCTTGTTTACTGTTTGATCGATAGCTTTGATTCAAAGCCACAAATCGATGAACATATTCTGAACATTGATTTCAGCTGGGGACAGTGCCCCCTGTGGCCCAGGCCTCCCCTGGATCAGCCCCTGCAAGGAATTCACAACTTCTCATGAGAGTGTGTGACAAAAACTAATCTGGAAAAAACATTTACAAAGTAACAATACACTAAAAACAACACAAACTGATCAAACTGTAGTATTTTTTTTCTACAAATGTAATAAATCTGATTAATGGTAACTGTGCATGGAGCTAAAAGCCACAACACTGAGGCAGATTCACTGAAGACTGAGAGGGTCAATACTAAATGTATGTGACCTAAATGAGATTACAGCGAGATGTATTATAACTGACTCTAAACTATATTCCAAATTGAAATGAGGAGGGTTTCCTCCATCAGATCCTCTGTCCCTCACACACAAACACAGATTATAGCATAATGGGTTCTAATCCTGCCAAATTCATCCTGAGTAATGAACAATTAGCAGCGTCGCATTCAGATGCATGGCTTCGCATTATGCAGATGTTGTTTTGTCATTACTGACATTTATAGCTTCTCCTCTGTGTAGCCTTTTTCATAATCCAGAATTTGTTCAAACAGACACAGACATTCAAACACTCCCCAATTCCAAATTACTATCAGGGTTTAATTACTGTATCTTTAAAAAAAAAGAAGTAATCATGCACATTCCACAGCTTATAGAGACCAAAGATACTTGGATCAGAGGGTTCGGTATCGTTCTTCCAGGTCTAGAAGCTTCACAACGATGATCCTCTGAGCTGGTTTAACGATGTGGTGGAGGGCCTTCTTGTTCTCTGGGGTACAACCAGTAGAAATCAACCAGTAGCTGTTGTGGGAGCTTTTTTCAGGCACCTCATGAAGTGACGTCTCTAGGAGCCTTTGTTGGTCACTGCAGTCGATGTGGTATTACAAGTGTTGAACTGCCTTTTCACTCTCTCTATTGATGCTAATGGTTTGTGAATGTTATGTTTTAATCTCCTGAAGTCCAGTATCGGTTCTTTTGTTTGTCAGGTTAAGAATGAGGTTGTTGTTGTCGATAGCTGCATCAGGGATGTTAGGATTCAGCCCGGTTTCCCTGCAATAAGAGGCACAGCTAATCAGCCGTGACGGAATCCTCAGTCTCAGCTTCTCGATCTTGTCGAGTCTAGACCAGGGCCGGGTCTAGACAGGCATGTATGAGGGGGCAGCCACAAATCTTGAGGGGGCATTGTGCCTAACCCTAACCCTAACCCTATTTAGTTTGAGGGGGCACAACATTTATTTGAGGGGGCCAGGCCCCCTCTTGCCCCTGCCTAGACCCGGCCCTGGTAGACTATGGACTGGGTGTTAGCGACCAACAGGCTAGGTAGCTGTAGCCTGCTTGGTGCTGGCTCACTCGCCTCACTTTAACTTTCTGTTTCTTCTCTGCCGACGCTGTCACCTCACTGGGAAGATACATGCAAAACTAAAATCATGATAAATGCAACTTGATTAAAAAGTCAGTAGGCTACATCCTAGCATCTCCAAGAAAGTTCAACAACAATAAAAGACAGTATTGTCCCAAGTTTAATTATAAAAAATCAATCCTTCTAGCTCAAAGGCATGCAGGCATTAGCCTTGTCTAATGTGAGCAGGCAGGGTCGTACACTTCTGAGAGGCACTAAATGTCCCAGCTACACAGAAGTGAGGAGGTGATAAACTGAATAGTTCATAGCTCCCATCAAGTTTGGCTGGGGGAATGAAATGTTACACAGGAATACGGTGTTTTAAAAACAAAAATCATATCTCTTGTTGTTACGATTATACAATTTTTAGCCATAGGAACCATGTATGAGCTGGTGCAGCTCAGGATGTGATTTAGTCTTAGAGTTTTGAGAAAGTAGAAGATTTTTAAGTAGGGACTGAAGCTTCACAAATACTTTTCCTGCTTGCAGTCTGTCACGCTGCTCATTCAAACAGATAATTTGATTCATTATATCAATAAAGAAATTGTTCATGAAATGTCTATGTTTTTTTATGTGTCATTTTGTACAGTTTTCATAATGGGAACTTCTATCCCTCCAAAGGTGAAGTCCAGGTTAAGACCCAATTCCAAATTCTTTTTGTACACATGATGACAAACCTTGAAAGATACTCACAATGTATTACATCCCCCCAGAAAGTACAGCCTGTCATTTCCTTGAGAAAATGCTCCATTTACTTTGAAAATCACAAAATAATGTCCCAGTGCAACTTGGATTTGAAATGAATGGCATTGGAAAAAAGGAGAATGATGAAAATAAAGAGGTATTTGATTGCATGTGTTCCCTGACAGTGTCGGTTTTGCTTTTTTATGAGTTTTCCCTCCTTCTCCGATCACACATCTGCTGGAGTTTACTTTCAGTCGCACATGCAACAGTGCACACATACAAGATACAACTTGGTATGTGTGACACTGTGATGTGTGTACTATGGTGCTGCAAACTTGTACAGTCAAATATTTGCACAGTAAATGAGCTGAGGGTTTCCAGACATTGAGATAACGATTGCATTGTTAAATCAATACGATGAAAGTCTGTCACACGTATCTGTGTGTGCCGTTGTCTTGTTTCCAACCAAAAAAGTAAAAGTTACATTTACAGTGAAGTTAAAATACAAATCAAAAATCTAAAATTGGAGTCACGGAGGTGGCGAGAGAGAAGGGACTGTCTTCAATTTTCACCTCCTGTCATCACATGTGCAGCTTCCTCTGAAGACTTCTTTTCCACTGGAAATACTCTGAAATGCAACCAGAGCCCGATTTCCCACGAGACATCTAGTTCTGTATCTGAAATCTTATTGTAGAGACTTATTCTCCTGCCTCCAAATGTGAAAAGTGTAAATTGACATCTTTTCTTTTTCTCTTTGTCTCCTCACTCAATATTAACAAGGGGGTGTACTGATCCTCAAAGGATGATGGGCCGGGAGATTGATCTGTTCTACACAAACCTTAATTTTCAAACTTATTGGCACATAACATTATGATCCAGCTGAATGGCTCTACAACAGGGTGGCTTATGGGGGGGGTCGTCATTTCCTCCCTGCAAATTAACACCACTGAAGCGTGCTGTATCTTTTCAGTGCTTTGCCCTTGGAGGCAGAGAATGCCCTTGACGACGAGTCTCCCTTTCAGGACAGAACATTTTACTGGTTTAAGCTTCATGAATACCAACGGGTTTGGACCATTTAGAGATGCTTCACATTGAAATGGGCTGATGAGGTAATTTAATAGGGAATGTTAATACGCAACTGTTTCCAGGAATAACCACCGATTGTAGAAGTGTCAGAGGCATCGACTCTTCACTGTACTTGTCTCTGTAAGGTGCATTTCACAGATAAAACAATCTAAAAGGAAATGACAGACATTAAAATAAGGAAGGCAAACAACAGGCAGACTGGGTGCTGGACAGAAGTTATGCTTATTAATTTATTAGACATTCCCTTCTTCTGAAAATCAAATAATAACATTAAATAAGAACACTTTTACATTAGTTATGGTGAAACACGTAAAGTAGACTTAGACAGAAATGAGCTTGAAACTGCTAAATTGTTTATGGGTTATCATCTATGTGTTGTACAACTTTTACACAGTTCTTTATTTTCATCTTGCATTCTCTGTTCTTACTGTGTGTAAAATGTCTAAATTTAACAAATGCAACTTGCTGAAAATGTGTTATGTCAATGTGAAAAATTAGTGTTTGTATGAAGAGAAATATGTGAAGGAATCAAATGGAAATGAAAGATATACAACTCCTCACTTTACTGGTGACTCAGCGGAGGTTAGCAGAGCACAGCTAGTTTCCCTCTGCTGCTTCTCCGCGCTCCACATACACATATACATCAGCACTGTGTAAATAGACCACTCTCATGTGTGCAGACACATAAACATGCCAAGTGCCTAATGGTCGTAGAAGTACTTGTTGGTATGGTTCACTGGGAGGCAGCTGGGAATCCCACATGGCTCATTATCCAAGTAATCCAGTCTTGAAGAATCTTACTAGAGAATCTCCTGATGAATGTTTGACTGTGATTCAAACAATTCTCTCCCTCAGGCAAATAACCCTCGACTCATCATCTTCTTTTACCAAGAAGTCAGTAAAGTTCAGTTATTGATTTGTTATTCGATTAAATGTGAGAGAAATAAAAAAAAATAATAATCAGCTCGGCCTACTGATTTACTCCATTTCAGATGTGTAGATCATGTGTTTGCCAATTCTTCACATATGCAGCCAGGCATGAGGTGAAATGCTTCTGCTGATTTTTCACACTGTACAATAATAACAGTTATAATGATATTAATAAACATAATAATAATAAGGAACATTAAACAACAGCCTCTGCCATAAATCCTACTTTTAAAATCTTTTTTTTTGTTTTGTTTGGACTCTACCAGAAACATGTGCAGTTTACTTTGTTACACTGGGAATGTACAGTAATAAAGCTTCTGTTCTATATTCATACTTTGAATCAGACTAAAATATAACAGCTCTTTGTTTATTATATAGGTAGTTACAGTTATTTTCCCTCATGGACTATTTGTCATAATATTGTCATTTAGTTATTCAATTCTATTTACAGTACTCTTGACTGACACTTTTTACATTGACTGAGGAAACACACAATGAAATAAACTTTACATTAACTCTTCATGTCACGTGCAGCTCTTTCTTTATATAGTTCATGTCTCTGTTCATATTCCAGCTGAAAGTGTTCAGATTCAAATCCAGATTCTTTATCCTTATGACCTGAGCTGGACAAAATGAAAAGTGCCGAATCAAATGCGACTTCATGTACACAACTTGAAAAACACGCACAATCACTCATGTGTTTCGCTTCCGTGTTTTGAGCATTTGAAAGGCCCTGTCCCATATGGGGCCTGCTGTGAGATAAACTATGGCATTTATCCCGATGATTGCCAAATGTCCCTCTCAGCCACCATATGCCTCGGTTGTGATGGTGTCTGAATTAACTGCAGCAAGTTGTGTGTGGTCGTTGTGTAGTGTGGGGCGATGGCGATACTAAGTTAGGTGTTAACACGGATGAATGTTCGCCTACTGAAGTGAAGTTGTAAATTAGCTGTTATTATGATTAATTAGATGTTAAAGGTTAAATTCAAATGTAATTAAAGGTTAAAGTCGAAAAGAAAATCATCTTCCTGGAAAGAGGTTCCTCTGACCTTTAACAGATGTTTGTTTCCTGGTTTAGAAAAACCCTCACAGTGTTTCTCCCACTGCATTTACCGTAAATCTTCATGTAGCTGTGCAGTGATCATCTCTTCTTCACCGCGGCAGCATTGTTTTGCTTTAACAGCTCAAAACACGAACCCTAATCGGAGTAAAGTGCGTCTTCACTGTGCAGACTGAGCTGTGAATGTGACCTGTTCTCTGTTCAAACTCTCAAACCTCCTCTGGACACAGTGAAGCTGCAGCAGAGGAGGAACGTCTGTGGTCTGTCCCAGTGGTATCGTAGCCTGCAACACCGGGAACGAAATCCCGTCTTTATAAACCATGGGCTCCATGGTTTATAAAGACGGGATTTCTACTGAACAACAAACTCTTTGTAGTGTTGAATCAAGACTCTGTTTATAAAAATAGAAGGAAATCGGAAGGTGAAACCAAATCAGAAGTGCCTGACACCTGTTTTCTCTTTAACTGTAAAGAATTGAAGTTCTTGTCAAGAGATTAGTGTCGACAAGAACTTCTTTACCGTCTGAAGCAGTGTGTGTGTGTGTTTGTGTGTGTGTATGTGTGTGTGTGTGTGTGTTTCTGTCGCTCTTCACATAAATTGAGGATCACGTGTATTTAGTCAGATTTGAATTGTTAACGCGTGAAGTCGCTCTTCACATAAATTGAGGATCACGTGTATTTAGTCAGATTTGAATTGTTAACGCGTGAAGTGATCGCAGGTCGATGGGGGGAGAGGACACGTCAGGGCAGTACAACACGTTTCAAGGATCGAGGACATACATGTTCGATGTGTGTCTGCAGCAGCGCAGCCGCTGTAGGGTCCTGGCATTTAGTTGAGTACATAGCCGGGCTATAATTTGAGTAAATACTGTGGTTAAACCAGAAAGCTCACACAGCAGAACTGTGGTGCAGCCATGTGGTGCTCATACAGGCAGTGTGGCCTCGGGCGTCATAAGTCAAGACAAAACGAGAACCTCACAAAA